>NC_091080.1:19740227-20043257 GCF_032405125.1 Capricornis sumatraensis
TTAACAGGAGGCTCTTGATTTCCAGCTAAATCTTTGCATCCACGCTTGCTACCAATACTGTTTTCTTAGATTAGTAAAATGAACATTGTTGAAGGCTTGTTACTAAAAGGAATAAAAGTAAAGAATACACAATAATGTACTTAGTGTAGCTAAATAGGGGCTTAACAGAAAAGCTATTAAAATACAGTATATATGCATACAGTTTGATTTATTAGATTTATTTATAGCACATGAATATGTACTTTCTTCATAAAAGACTAAAACAGATCTTCAGAAATGTTCAAAAAATTAAGTGTGCAAACTCAAATATAAAAGACTTCTAACAACTGAAAATATAGACAAATTAAGCACATAAAAATAAATAAAATTAAACATAACTCTAACTTTTTGAGAGTTCTGAAATTAAAACAAGAGGTGGTCCAAGATAAAATAAGTTATTTTCTTCTAAATTAACAATACGTAAAGGAGTTGATTCTACAATAATTTTGAAATGCCATGTATAAATTGCCACAGTACTGTTATCTTGTATAATTTTTTTCTCAAACATGACTTGTTTCTTTTCACTTCATTTTCTCTGCTATCAGCTTCATCCAAGTATCTACCTTTACTTCACGTGGCCAAGTGCAGTAGGCTCCTTAATTTCGCTGCCCATCTATTGCATTTAAACTCTTCTCAATCGGCTTATTTCCTTCTATACATAAAAATGTTCTAATTCCTTTTAATATATCATTCCTGACCTCTTATATCTCTTTCTCTCCATATCTTCACAGTCAAGGTTCCCCAGATTTTGTACTTTTTGTGTGTCCTGCTTCCAAGCTCTTATACTCTGAATTCATAGCATGACTAATTAATTCATAATCCTACTGTAGCAAGCAGCTAGTAACTTACTTCCTGAGGTCATTGATAGCTTCCTAATTGTCAGATCCAATCTGACCTTTCTGCCATATCTACCACTGTTGACTGTTCTTGTCACTTGGAAACTCTTTCACACTTGCCTTTTGTGACACATTTCTTCTTTCTGCATCTCTGCTTATGTGTCAAGCAGGGTCATGACAGGAAGCAGATGGCACACATAAATTGGATAAATTGAGAAGACTGAATACAGGGACTATTTACAAAAGTGGAGCAAAGGAGATGAGTAGGGCAGTGTAGGTCCCTAGGTTTAATATTTGTGAGTGTCACCACTGCTAGGCATATAATGCAAACAGAAGAGGTTACCAGGAATGGGGACAGAGAGGCTTTGTTGAGCTCTATAGAAAATGTGACCTTTGGTTATGGGATATGTCAATCCTTTGAGAACCCACAAAGATGGATGTGAGAAAATAAAAGCTCTGAACTACTCCTCTTTCTACTGATCTTTTTTTACAAGTGCCTCCTCCTCAATTGGATGAGTAATACCTAGCACTAGAGGGCAAGGGCACTGTCACATGTGGTCCAAACAGGTTAGCTCAGCATCTCAAGCAAGAGCAAAGTGAAGAAGATTAGAGAAGAGAGTGATTTGGTCCAGCCTCTATTTTTAAGTGGTGGTTTTTCTCCAGGGTTCCAATCTGAAACCTGAACATCCTTCTAATCCCAGGAACTTATTTTTAATCTTGACTTCTATTAGTATTTCTATGCTGGTGATTCCCCAGTATATGACTCCTTTATAAGTGCATTTTCTGAATGCACTTATACATTCTAGTATCTTTCTTGAATTCCACATCAGAACATTGGAACTCATTTTCTTTGCATCTAATTTACTTTTCTATATTATCTTTTTGAAACTGACACCCAAACCCACCCAATCCCCAAATTCCCAAACCCAGAATTATCCTTGACTGATTTTTTACTCACTAGTTAGATATGCCCAGCTGATCACAAGGCTTTATAGAGCCCTCCCAACAGATGTTTAATTCACCTGCTCCTGTGCTCTGTCACCATCATTATCTTAGTGATGCGGCAAAAATCAACATAGCAGAAGTTATGGAAACTGTGTATGTGAAGTGTTCACCTGGTCTTCAGACCAAGCAAAATTCTTCCAGAGGAAAGCCTATGTTAGCTGAGTCCTGAAGGATAAGTAGAGTACCTGGGCAACTTGAAAAAGTTTTGGATGCAAAAGTAACAGCTAGCGGCAATAAAGAAATTAAACACTGGGGAGACTAAAATAAGGAAAATACAGCTGGAGTGTGGAGAACGGATATAAGAGAATATCTTAAAATATCTTCAGCTGAGAATGAGGAAGTAGAAAGACAAAATTGAGAAGATTTTGGAAGTGAGAATGGATTTGGGACTTAATGCCTATGGTACTCAAGTTGATGGAAAAAATAAAGAATTTAAGACTGAAAAATAATTATTCTTTTTAAGCTTGAAAAAAAAAGTCTTACAGTCTTAATCTATACAGTAGGAGGATATACCAGACAGTTGAGAAAAGATGACCTGATCAAATGTAACAGGTAAAGAAATCTTTAGGAGCAGCATGTCTGCTTATTATTCATGTAATTATCCAACTGCAGTTCATCTCTGTGCCCTGGACATCTGTGCATACTCAGGAATCTTCAGATTACATTGTGAGTCAGGAATATCTCTTTGAAGGGAATTCCTTTGCATTTATAATTCGTTCCAAAATTCTTAAAACATATTATGATATTTGTCATATCCTCTTTCCAAGAGGCAGGGTGGAAAGATAATTTATCTAAGAGGAAAAAAAAAAAGATCTTAGACATCATTTTGCTGTCGTTGCTGTTATTGTTTAATCATAACTGTATAGATTGCTGATAATTGCAACAAGCCATTTAAGCCCCATGCTGTCATTTCTTCTCTTTTAAAATATGAATTGAATGAGATAACTACCAAGGGCCTTTCGAGCTCTTAAATCTTGTAAATCAAAATAAATCAAAATCATGAGAATGGGTAAAATGATCCTTATAAGACTAGTTCCAATCCTCTAAGCTCTAAAATAAATACCATAAAATAAACGAAATGGACAATCATGAGAAGTGCAATCACCACTGCATGATTCCAAGGTGATCAGTATTCGTTCATGTTGAACAACATTATTTAATCCTTAAACCTTGGAATCAGATTTAGATCTTCCATATACCATACTGGTTATTCAAATGTTGAAATTCCATCTCCAGAAAGGTATTTCTAATTAGATATCAGATAAATTCCAAGTTAATGCACAAGAGAAATTCATCTGACTCTTAGAAGAAGCTCCATATAACAATACACACACACACAATTCTTGTCAAAAGCTAGACTATAGTTTTTTCACAGACAAAAGAGAATAGGAAGAATGAAAATAATGAGAAAATGAATAATTAAGAAAAAATACATTGTTCTTTCTAATTTTTACATCAGAAGTTATTCCTTAACTATGTTAAGGAATAACTTCTGACTTTACTCTTAATTTTCTTTTATCACCTCTTGACTTCAGCTTAACACTGTCCAGTGGAGAATTATTCATCTCCTAAAGGATCTTGAGGCTTAATTAATAGAGGAGCCAGCCAAAGGGATAAAGCTAGAGATATCAGAAGTAATTACAATTTAATGAAACAAGAATGAACAAATTACCACAAAGCCCAGTAGCCTAGTAACTGACCTGAAATGAAAATGTGGTCATCAAACTGATTCCCTCTTTTTTTTAACCTCTCCCTGAAATGCCATTTCCCTTTACTATTCCTTTACATTCCTTTCTCATTTTAGTGAATTTTTGAAATGATCATAGTTGTGATTGCAAATAAAAATAATAAAAATGTACTATGCCTTCAACATAAGCTCATCATATTCAGAAGGTAACAACGAGGCATGGTCTGCAGGACAAAAATAAAGTTCAACCTTTTGACATAATTTTGGAGAAGGAAATGACTACCCACTCCAGTATTCTTGCCTGGGAAATCACATGGACAACAGAGCCTGGTGGACTGCAGTCCATGGGGGTCACAAAAAGTCGGACACAATTTAGTGACTAAAAAACAATAATAATAAAATGACATAATTTAAGTCAAAATTAACTTAAAGGACTGTTTGGATGGAGGTTTCCTTTTATTTCAGATATAGCATAATGTTTTCCGAATATTTAGCATATTTTCAAGCCAGCATGCAACTCACTAATGTCTCCCAAACACAGGTTGCAGGGTGGTTCTCAGCACACAGCCTCACCACAGTATATCTTTTCTGCTTAAATTCAGCCTTAGAAAATGTTTGGAATACAAGGAATGTTTACAGTCCCGTGCTGTTTATTTTGATCAACACAATCTCTTTCTGCACTGCAGGCAGGAAAGAATAAGGGATCAAAAAAGAGAATCTTTGTTTTAAGTCAGTTGCTATCTAACGTTAAGAAGCAAAAAGGGGAAATTAACTCCCATCCCTCTCAGGAGAAGCAGCAGCAGGATGAACTGAACTGAGAAGATGGTCACTGTTCTTCTTAGGCTTCCTCTGAGGCTGAAATGAAAGCCTGCTCTCGGGGTCCCCAAGTCCCTCTTCCAGAGATGCAGACTCGTTCTAACACCAGTCAATATGCCTGAATGTATTACATACTACAAAGGATTTCAGTTTGTGAGGAGAGGGCCATGGGTGAGCAGAGTCTAGCAGATACTGTGTGCGTGTGTGTATATATATATATATATATATCTCCAGTACAAGCTATGGCATTCTTTATTACAAAGCTGGTTATGAGTGAGCACATGATCTCAGAACAATTTAATCTTGCATTTTCTTGTATCTATCAGTTCACTGCCTCTGTGGACAGATTGGCTTTCACAGAAAAAGAAACTGAGGCAATTAAATGGGGGCTTAAAATTTACCTCATATCTCTGAACTGTCTAATGAACTGTAGACTAAGAGATTAATTTAAGTCAATATTGCAAAATGGACAGTTATTTCATTGTGTGCAATATTTCCTTCTGATAATAGCTGGCTGTAAAAATGCACTGAAAGTAGCCTTATCTAATCACATCCTTAAAGAATTATATTTATTAGATAGATAAATGATACTAAATTATGGCAAGATTGGTAACTGTGTGTGAGGGGGATTAGGTTAAAATGAGTCAGAAAAATGCTCAATAAATACAATAAATAAATGCAGTAAATGGAAAGAAAAATAACCAAATGAAAACACATTGATCTGTATAGCAATGTGTTATAACTGTGAAGGAAACTGATATGATACTGAGAATAAAAGATGACATATTAAAGTGCCTTATTAATAATTTATTTGAAAATTGAAGATTATTTAAGATAAATATTAAATTTATCTAAAGGAATAAGACTTCAAAAAGAAATAGATACAGCTTTCTGAGTATATGAAAAGAGATGAAAAATACGTGTAAGAACCAACTCTAAAGTAGTACATATGTGCGCATGTACATGTTTGTGTGCGTGCTCAGTCTTGTCTGACTCTTTGCAAACCATGGACTGTATATATACACATTATATATGTATGAAAATGTAGCAAGGATTTGTAATGAATAAACTGTTCTATCAATGAGGAATTCCCTGTGCAACTACACATTAAGCTATGTTTTCAAATTTTACCCAAATTCATTCTTCCTGTGCAGGCATAAGGCCAGATGGAAGCTTATTGCTGCTATGTCAATACCTACAGAATGTTGATGTCCTCTTAGCTAGTCCAAATAAAGCCATTCCATCTGCCATAAACACTGGCCCAAAGGCCGCATTTATAGATTGCACTAAAAAAAGTTAAAATTATTTTTACAGCAAGGCATTTTTATAGGCTCTGAGAATAACGAAGCTCGATGTGTGTTCCAAAATACATATTCTCTGGTGACTGTGAGTGTGTTTTCATATGTGCGTGTATAGAGATATAATAAAATAGTCTTAATAGGTGATTTTTATGGATGCCAGAGCTAAATTAACTATGCAGTGTTATTGTTTCCCTGGGGGTGAGATCTAGCTGATTCTTTTTACCTTCTGCGTCATCAGTCTTCCCAAGATGATGATTCGTTTTATTTCTTTTTAAAGAAATTCTAACCACTTCATGATTTCCTTCTCCGAATGGAAGATGTAGGGTACATCTTTGTTAATCTGCCAGATCAAATTCAGTGAGCGTTTTTGTTTGTTTCCTTTCAAAATGAGAGTTTCACATTGCCTTCAGTTCAGTTCAGTTCAGTTCAGTCGCTCAGTCATGTCTGACTCTTTGTGACCCCATGAGTCGCAGCACACCAGGCCTCCCTGTCCATCACCAACTCCCGGAGTTCACTCAGACTCATGTCCATCAAGTCGGTGATGCCATCCAGCCATCTCATCCTCTGTCGTCCCCTTCTCCTCCTGCCCCCATTCCCTCCCAGCATCAGGGTCTTTTCCAATGAGTCAACTCTTCACATGAGGTGGCCAAAGTATTGCCTACAAAGGCTAAACCACCAGCACCAGGTTCCTTTTTTAAAATTTTTTTTCAAAGTTTAAATTTTTATTTTGTATTGGGAGTATAGGGGGTTAACAATGTTGTGATAGTTTCAGGTGAACAGAGAAGGGACTCAGCCATACATATACATGTATATGCTGCTGCTGCTGCTAAGTCGCTTCAGTCGTGTCCGACTCTGTGTGACCCCACACATGCCAGCCCATCAGGCTACCCTGTCCCTGGGATTCTCCAGGAAAGAACACTGGAGTGGGTTCCCAAATCCTTCTCCAATGCACAAAAGTAAGAAGTGAAAATGAAGTCGCTCAGTCGTGTCCGACTCTTCGCAACCCCATGGACTGCAGCCTTCCAGGCTCTTCTGTCCATGGGATTTTCCAGGCAAGAGTACTGGAGTGGGGTGCCATTGCCTTAATTCTCCCCTAAATTCCCCTCCCATCCAGGCTGCCACATAACACTGAGCAGAGTTCCTTGTGCTATACAGTAGGTCCTTGTTTGTTAGCCATTTTAAATGGAGCCGTGTGTACAGGATCTTCTCAAACTCCCTAACTATGCATTCCCCTCAGCAACCATAAGTTCATTTTCTAAGTCTGTGAGTCTTTCTGTTTTATAAGTGAGTGCATACATATAATTTATTTTTAGATTCCACATATAAGGGATGTCATACAATATTTCTCCTCTGTCTGACTTACTTCACTCAGTATGACACTCTCTAGGTCTATCTATGTGGCTGCAAATGGCATCATATCATTCTTTTTAATGGCTGAGTAATATTCCAATGTATATATGTGCCACAGCTTCTTTATCCATTCCTCTGTAAAGGGATATTTAGGTTTCTTCCATGTCTTGGCTGTTATAAAGAGTGCTGCAATGAACACTGGTGCATATATCCTTTCAGATCATGTTTTTCTCTGGGTATTTGTCCAGGAGTGGAATTGCATGGTAATACAGTGGCTCTATCTTTAGTTTTTTAAGGGGCCTCCATACTGTTCTCCATAGTGGCTATATCAGTTTACATTCTCCACAGTGTAGGAGGGTTCCCTTCTCTCCACACCCTTTCCAGCATTTGTTTATTGTGGATTTTTTGGTGAGAGCTATTCTGACTGGTGTGAGGTAATATCTCATCGTACCTTTGATTTGCATTTATCTAATAACCAGTGATGCTGGACATCTTTCCATGTGCATACTGGCCATCTGTACGTCCTCTCTAGAGAAAAGTCTACTCAGGTCTTCTACCCATTTATTGAGTGGGGTTTCTTTGTTTTGATGCTGTTAAGCATCATAAGATGTTTATAAATTTTGGAGACTAATCCCTTATTCATCACAGTATTTGCAAATATTTTCCCAACCTTTGGGCTGTGTTTTCTTTTTGTTTATTGTTTCCTTTATTGTGTGAAATCTTTTGAGTTTAAGTAGGTCCCATTTGTTTATTTTTGTTTTTATTTCCATTATTCTGGCAGAAGGATTCAAAAAAACATTGCTGTAATTTATGTCAGAGAGTGTTTTGCCTGTGTTTTTCTCTAGGAGTTCGATAGTGTCTGGTCTCACATTTAGGTCTTTAATCCATTTTGACCTTATTTTTGTGTATGGAGCTAAAGAATGATCTAATTTCACTTTTTCACATGTCGTGTCTGACTCTGTGCGACCCCATAGACGGCAGCCCACCAGGCTCCCCTGTCCCTGGGATAATTGTCCCTAAACCTATTTTGTTGCAATACCCCAGCCTCTAGGGGAGAGGAGGAACCATTGCCTTGCACACTTGCTTTCCTTACTACAGCCAAGATCCTGAACCTCTGTGTGTGAAATGTAACATAACTGATGGGAACCTCTTGCAGTTTAGGATGATAGCCCTCAAACAGGAGTCATTTGTCTTTGCTCATATTTTTAATCCTTTGTCAGTGCTATAGAATTTTGCAATAGTTAAAAGATATCAGATTTAAATTCAGTTATTTTGATTTCTGTAAACGACAGATAAGCATGCATAATTGAAGGGAAAAGAAGAAATAAAGAGGATTATTGGAGGCTCTTGTATTATAAAAAGGCATCAGAAACTAGATTCTGTTATTCTGTAATCACACTAGACTCCAAAAGGAAAGTTAGGAAGGGAAATCAACTCTGGCCTTATCTTTCCCTCCACCTACACTTCAATGCATTTGTTATCGATTCTTGGTCGGTTTGTTTGTACAAATCAAATTCGGTAACCCACTTTAAGGAATTTGAAAATCCCAAGTGCTATCCAAAGATAAATTGGATAGGGAATAAATTTAAATATATTTAGTGCCATAGGAATGCACGTTATCCATGAGTATCCCCACTATACTCAGTATGAAGTGGTGAGGAAGGGAGGGGCAGGAACTGCTTAGCCAGTCAACCGAATTCACCCTGGGAAGGAGAGATTCAGTAGAAAAAAGATGTCAGCTGTATGTCACCCTCTGTGGCACATGTGGTGATTGACCTTCCAACTCATCCCTGTTGGTGGAGGTCTATCACTCAAAGCTGCTGGAACAAACCGTCTAGGTGTCAAATGATCTCAAGGAGACTGACTAATGCTGAGTGGCATGAACCTGTGAGCAAACTCAGAAAATCTCAGGCAGATTCTCCCTTCAGGAAATTTGGAATTAGGATACTGAAAAATATACTGTGTTGATAATGGTATATCCCTAGCTGAAAGCACATGTAGTCAAATTAAAGTTAGCACGGTGCTATTCACAAGCTGAAATTCTAGAAAAGAAGTGACGATCAAACTACAGAGAGGTGGATTAGGGAAAAGAAGATGAAATATAAGCAAAGAACATGGCTATGGGCCTCTAGAGAATAGGGAAGATAGAACTTCAATTTCTTTCTACTTGCAATCTTGGAACAGCGTGGTTGAACTTCTGCTGTGGTGTTGATTTAAAACAAGCACCTTTTTCATAAACAATTTAAAATGATTTTTTGTACACAAATATGCCATGTCTATGATGTGAGCATATCCTTCTCTTCAAGCTCTTCACACACATAATCTAAATCACACTGCTGTGTGTTTGCAAAATACTGCCATCTAGCTCTGTTATGTCTGTTCACATTGGTCTCAACTTTGTTTAAGAGAAGGATCTATGCTGTCAATATTTGCACATATACTATAGATCCTAGCATTCTAGGCAAACCAACGCCATTTAAAATACAGATTCATTTGACAGTCGTCTTAGCCCAGTTCTTCTCAGTCAATGCTAGTTGCAAACTATGAGGGAATTACTCTTCACCTAGCTTTCCTCTAAAATGTAAATTATACCTTGGACTGGATGGATTTAGAGGCCTGTGCGTTACTACTTCTTTGCTCTACCTCAGTGGTATCTTTATTGCATCTTATAAACAAGACTTTTGCTCAGGAAGAACCTATGTTATTTGAATAAGCACCAAAGGAAGAAGCTGGCTTGATTAAATATAACCTTACGACTAAAGTAGACAATCTAAGAAAGTAAATCAACAGATATAGAAAAGGACACTGACTTTGGAAGCTTTCTGAAAGATTCATAATTTGGCTATATTTATTGTTGGCATCACTAATTTTTTTCTTTCTGGAAATTAAAGATCAAGTTTGTAAAGGCAAGCAAACCTCTATATTTTCCTTCAAGGATTAAAAGGAAGAAGCAACACTGGGAAAATTTTTGAAGTTAATCTTGATAGAATAAGGAACTCCAAGACACAGATGATGTGGTGTTTGATGAGACAGCAAGAGTGAGTCAGACTCAGAGACAGCAATTGAGAGGGGTTGAGACAGAGGCAACGTGAGAAGGGTGGAGTGGAAGAGAGACTCTGAGGTCTCTCACTCCAGGTTCCAGCAAAATCACCAGGATTCCTTGAAGCTCCAGGAATCTTCAGGAAGGTCAGGTGAGCTTCTGCTCTGTGTTTTCCCAAGTGACAGGCTATTTTTTAACTGGTAGGAAAATTTCAGACCCTTAGCTTTCAAACCCTGATTAAGAGGGACTGTTGTGGGAGATTCAGCCATTTCTTCCTAGAACTGCCTAAGTATAAAATATAGGTGCATATATGTATATATATGTGTGTGTGTATGTATGTTTGAAGTATTTGAAGTTCCATTTTCAAGCCCATTGATGATTGATTTGCGCGTTTGAAAATATTCCTGAAGAAAAATGTGCTTTAAGTTCAAGTTATTAATTGTGGGTGATCGAGGCCGAATGTCCCTATTTACATAAACTGCATAGTATTTTTGTGCTGCCATCTTGGGAACAACAGAGTTTGGAAGATAAACAAGGAATAACGGTCCAGTATGGGTACTGGCAGCTCAGCTGGTAAAGACTCTGCCTGCACTCCAGTATTCTTGGGCTTTCCCAGTGGCTTAGATAGTAAAGAATCCACCTGCAATCCAGGAGACCTGGGTTCAATCCCTGGGTTAGGAAGGTCCCCTGGAGGAGGGCATGAAAAGCCACTCCAGTATTCTTGCCTGGAGAATCTCCATGGGCAGAGAAGCCTGGCAGGCTACAGTCCATGAGGTCACAAATAGTCAGACCTGACTGAGCAACTAAGCACAGCACAGCATAGCATGAGCAAAAACAATCGCACTTCACAGAAAGTCACACTTATAGACAACTTACTCACTTTCTCCAAAGATGATCCATTGAAAACATCCACATATATGAGAAATATTTTATACTCCAACCTTATATAATGCAAGTGCCCAAAGCTGATTCCCTAAAATCCTAGCAAAACAAGCCTTTATCAGAAGGAAATGCTTTGCGAAACTTTTGTTTCCTTGAGACATGATGCTTTTTTTTTGCTTTTTTTTCCTTTTACTTTATTTTCCTTTACAATACTGTATTGGTTTTGCCATACATTGACATGAATCTGCCACGGGTGTACATGAGTTCCCAATCCTGAACCCCCCTCCCACCTCCCATGATGCTTTTTAACCACTCCTGGGCGCCAACCCTGTATTTTGACCCTCCAATAGAGGTTGAGTAAGGGATACAATTTTTGGAGGTAATAAATGCTGGTCCAAGTTTCTCTTCTGGGAGAAATTAACCTGTAAAAATTCTTGAGCACAGAGATTTCTGTTTCCCTTCCTCTTCACTTGGTCCAACAAGAGGAAATTACATGGGTTGGTGGTGGTGTTCAGTCACTAAGCTGTATCCGACTCTTTTGTGATCCCCAAGGACTGTAGCTTGCCAGGCTCCTCTGTACGTGGGGTTTTCCAAGCAAGAATGCTGGAGTGGGTTGCCATTTCCTTCTCCAGGGAATCTTACCAACCCAGGGATCAAACCTGTGCACTGGCAGGCAGATTCTTCACTGCTGAGCCACCAGGGAAGCCCATGGCTGGCTTGTCAGGAGGGATTGGTGTTGTTGCTGTTCTGAAAACTCAAATGTTGTCTTCATGCAGGCTATGACAATTTGAAATGAATTTGGCAGAAATGAAGACTGCAGGCAGGTTCATGATGGCACTCTCGCTAATACCTCCAATTCACCCTTTACTGGCAGTTAAGGTGATGTTTGGGCAACTCGTTTGCTGCCTTTTTTCTTTTTTTCAATGTTTTTCCAAAAGTTTATCAGGAAAGAGAGCACTTCATTTGATCCTGTAGACAGCCTGGAATATAAAGGAAGTTGTATTTGAATATGAATATGAAAATACAATGTTGGGTTGCCAATTAAATTCTATAAAATAAGAATTCCTAGTATTCAGCAATACTAGGAATAAATGACTGATTATCCATAAAGAACATTGACTCATTCATCTAACATGCTGTCAAAATTATTTTTAAAAACAGCAGAAATTTATACGTAATTCTTTGAGATTACAAAACAGATACTCCATAACATTTGGTGTAGTCAAACACAAAGCCATATTTAAATCCTGAATTATGAATTCAATTAATAATTAAAGGATTATGCTAGTGGAGAAGGTATACATAAAACAGTAAATGGCTTTTTCAGGTGATTAAACATCTCAATGATGATTCACATCAAATAAAAAAGAAAGTTTATTGTAACTTTATTCCTTAGCTTGAATAATATTCCTCCAACATAATAAGAACATAATTCAATGAAGCTAAAATACCAGAAGAGAGAGTGAAGTTCCTTTGGGGGTTCTGAATGGCTGACCTGACTGCTTTCTGCAAGTTACCAAGGATATCACAGTGACGGCAAGCCAGGGGTGACAGGAAGAATGAAGCAAAGGCAGGTATGAAAATGGAATAATTATGAGACGCTGGATTAAAGAATTGAATAATTTTCAGTCGAAATTATCTGTATAGAAAAGCAGTGATATAATTAGGCATTTTAAAGCCAGTAAGAATTTCAGGGTCATTTTGCGAGTGGGAGAATCTTTGAATTTTCTAGCCTAGTCTTGCCTACATCCTTCTCTTGATGTACTGGAACAATTATTCCCCCATAAGCCTGCACAGGATACAAATTGGACAGTGTACAAGTAATTACTGATGAATGTGAATGCACTGCTCAGTGATGAAATGTTTTTACAGAAACAGAATGAAGTAGATGGAAAAGGTACTCTCAGCAACTTTGAATGGATGCTTCCAAAGATAATGCACCTACTACAAAAGATTTGAAAAGAGGTGTTTCTGTAATGTGTTCATAAAGGGTCATTTCTAGGAGAGTTTTGAAAAAAGCTCTTCTTGTTGAAACATAGAAAGGTGATTGTATAGAAAAATTTTATAAATACACATTACACCTATTTAAGGAAGGATGGATGCTACCTAAATGCATTCTATTCATTTAAGACTTGGATTAAAAAAAAAAAAAAGTCCTGTGGTTGGAAATGCACAAGTTCACAGCATAAAGATACTGCTATATCTAATGGAAATTAAATACTGAATTTCTTTCAGCATCAATAGTAGTCTTTTTAAAAGGGGGCATAATTTGTAAGTTCCTTGAAAAGTATCTATATATTTTCAGAAAATTAATACAGATAGCCATAGAGTCTAGAAACAGTTATTTGGCCATATTTGGTCTACCACTCTTGCTTCATTATTGCCTCTTAATCCTTTGTGGGTTCCCTTTTCACAGGGAGTTGAACCTGCAATTTCACAATTCTCATGTGCAGTGACTCCATACTACCACACTTGGCCCAAGGAAAGGGTCCTGCATCTTGGACCCTTTCTGCCAGAAGGACAGAACATGTTCAAGTATTAAACTGAGTTTTTTTTGCATTGGCCTAAATCCTGTGCACTCTTCAAAGAAATACAAATAAAAATCACAGTCCAGAAGACTGAACATGTTCTACATTTATGGTTTATGTCACAAAATCCTTAAATTATTTATCCTTTGATATTCCACTTGAATAATGCATGATATCAGCTGCAGAAATATATCCTGGGCCTAACTTCTCTTTCTCAGAGCTTTTCTCGTTAGCTTCCTGAGAGAACAGCATGATGAGTTGAAAAGGGGTAGAATCTCCAGAAATATCTGGCAATGTGTGAAAAGGCTGATAGAATGGCACAGTGGGAAAGAGCTTGGTCTCACACTCCACCCTTTTCAAGATGAACTACCTTGGGAAGTTTAACCTATCTTAGCCTGTGGGGGTTGTTGTGGGAATTAAATAAGATGTTGACAAATACTGAATTCAACTAGACCCTTACTTCCCTTGGCTGCCACAGCCCTCCTAGGAGTTGTAGGAATGCTAAGCTAATTATTAAGAGTAGTTAATCCCTTGCAATGGTTGTTTACCACAATTGTCTGATACGGTTTGTGCAACTTGAAATCTAATGATGATGCATCAATATTTGTAGCATCATATTTTTAATAACAAAATGGAGAGATTTCAAGATGTAGGCATGAAAGAGTCACTTTCAAGATGATGCTTTGAATGAGGATGAAAAGGGTTAAGTGACAACTACCGCACTGGGAGTTTCCCAAATTCCTGTCTCCTCTGAGGCAGAGGTCTCACAATGGATGTAAATGTCATTTGTCTGTGTGAGTGAAAGTCACTCAGTCACATCCGACTCTTTGCAACCCCATGGACTGTAGCCCACCCAGGTTTCTCTGTCCATGGATTTCTTCAGGCAAGAATACAGCAGTGGGTTGCCATTGTCCAGGTATATTAGATTCAAAAGATTGAAAACACTCCTCCAAAGGATTGCCCTTAAATTTGCAAGTTAATAAAGTTACGGAAAATATGAAAATATTTTGGCAGAGCAAACAGAGAAAACCCAAGGTAAGCTGAAGAACAATAATTTGAAAGTTCAGAAAATTAACGTGCTTTGTTAGTTGCCTTTCATACTTTTCACGGGAATCTATGTTTGGAAATATTCTAGGTCATAGGAAGAAGCTTAAGGGAATTGAATATATCAAGTTATATGGTGCCCTATATAAACAGCACATAAAATGGTTATTAAACACCTTCTATAAGTCAGACACTGCTCTGTCCTAGATGATAGTAACAGAACATTTAAAAATGTTCCTTTATTCTCGAAGTATATATTCACACATCCATGTGTATGCTTTCATGGGATAAAAGAGATAGTCTCTCAAATAAGCGGGGGGAAATAAATTATTTAACAAACAACACTAGAAAAACTGAGTAGCAATTTGAAATAAAATAAACTTGAATTGAAACATCTCATCTTACACACACTAACACAAATCCAGATGGCTCAAAGATCCATTAAAGATGCAGATGTCATGAAGTTAAATAATACATAAAAATAAATAAGCACTTGGCATTGGAAAATGCATCATAATCAAAGTTAAAAGACAAAGATACATCTTGTTTTCTTAACATGTAATAATCACCTTGACATCAATAGGAATAAGACCAGCATCTCAGAGAAAATTATAACAATGGAAAGATTCTTTGTAGTTTATCTATATATATATATGTATAAAATATATGTAAATATTATATATATATAATTATCTGAATGGTTGGAGTGGAAACTATCAGTATAAATATGAAAAAAAAAACACTGAACAATCTTTTTTTCTATTTATATTTGAATTCTGATTGGCTTATGTTTCCATTTGCTCCTTGACAAAAGAAGGTATTTTTGAAAAGGAAATGCTAGTTATATCATTTTGAGGATTTGGGATTCTGGAGAAATAATTTATGTTTCATTATTTAAATTTTACTTTGATTTGTTTCTTTTTATAGCAATAAACAATGTGTTCATTGAACTTAAAGTGAAATCTAACTTGGTTTTATTTGTCAAATATTGCTTTAAAAATTATTTCATTCCAGCAAACGATTGGATTAAATAAGCAATAGTCATAAGTGAGGAAAATATCCAATGTTAAAACATATTAATACCTTTCCTTCAGTACACATGATGACCATAGCCTCTAGTCATTTTTCTATATAGTAAAATATAAAGCAAACACCAAGATTACAGGAAGTCGTTTCAAGCAGTCTCCTGGCTGTCAGTCATACACAATACAAAGATTTTACATGGCTGCATCACATTTAAATAATTGTGATAACTACAGCACACTTTTATCCATAAAGACAGCAAAACAAGATTACTAGTTAGTATTTTTCAGTTCATTTTTAGAATGAGTATTCATTTTACTTATATAATTGATAGAAGGTTAAGTGATAATTCCAGTTATTCTCATCATCATTAAATTTATAGTGCTATGTATGAGTGTAGTTTTAAGAATCATAAAGACTACGAAGTCACTTGACCAAAAATTCATGATTGAGACATATATAATAAACTAAGCAAGGCCTCAAACACCAAGAGTACAGGCAGTTCTTAGGAGAAACTTTAATTTTAAACCTTTAAGCAATATTCAAAAGAAATCATGTGTATTACAATATTTCAAAAGTGAAAACTCCAAGACTTGTCAAAATCTTAAATTATAGATTGGTGTCCTACATTTTATTAAATTCTTCATAATGCTTTACTTAGGCAGCTTCAGAAATGAAGTCCAGAAGCCTCATAGAATATTCAGGATTCTAGCTATTGCAAGTGACAAAAGCCCAGTTCAAGCTATCTTTAAATAAAAAGAACAAGAAAAGGAATGTTAGAGGCATTATGGCTCCAGAAAGGGTTGCATCCAGGAGCTAAAAAACTGTCACGGGTACTCAATTTAGTCCTTTGCATATTACAATCTGTCAGACATTTGTTACATCATAGCCTCCAGCAGCTCCACTTTATTCTACCAGCTCTCAGCTTATAGACCAAGAGTAAGAAACAGAAAATTCCTGGGACTGAGTATTGCTAGACCAACCAAAGCACACTTCCATCTGAGTTTAACTCCTGATGTGTTAGGTCTAAGTCACAATCTGAGCCCTGAAGCCAAACTGAACCTTGTCTACTTGGACAGGGGAAAGAGAGTTTTCGTATTAGTAATCAGAGCTGTGGTTTTCAGAAGAAAGAGGACTGGATGTGGGACACACAGATGTTTTCCCTTCAAATATGCATAATCCTCGCTTGTTGTTGTTCAGTTGCTTAGTCACGTCTGACTCTTTGGAACCCCATGGACTGTGTGGAGCCTCTAGACTCCTCTGTTTCTTGGGATTTCCCAGGCAAGAATACTAGAGTGGGTTGCCATTTCCTTCTCCAGGGGACCTGCCTGACCCAGGGATTGAACATTAGCAGGTGGATTCTTTACCACTGAGCCACCAGGGAAGTCCATGATACTGATTACCTTTTCACTTTATACTTTCTCCCTTTCTGTCCACACTTTCTCCTGAAACTCATCTAATTTTTTCCACAACTCATAGTTAATTAACACCATCACTCTTCTAGATGACTAAGTGAGATACCTAATTGCTCTTCTGGACTCTAATCTCCCTTTCTTTTACAAACAACCTCCCCTCTACACCCAAAGTACCCGTTTGAAGCCTAGACCTAACCATGTCACTACTGAGAATTCAAACTCAATAAATACCCATTCCGAAATTTCAAATCATCATGCATTTTTTTCTACCTACTATATTCAGTGTCTGATCTCAGAAGATATTTTTTTATTAATCCATTTATTTTAATTGGAGGCTAATTACTTTACAGTATTGTAGTGGTTTTTGTCTTATGAAATAAGGACAAAATAGAAAAATTATTGGAGAAATGATCCTTTATTCTAAAAATTATTAAATAGATATCTGATATGAAGTAGAATCATTTTTGTCTTCCTGATAATGTATGTCCAGTAGGACTAAATTGAATATTTGCACAAAGATTAATTCACAGATATGTTAAAATAATAAGATACTTTATAGGACTGATAATAAACCAAATGCTCCAAAGTCTAGCTTCAAATATTGATTTTTTTTTGCTCTGATATTTTGCTTTGTAGTGTGGAAGCACCTCAAAGTTTGAAGATTTTTTACTGCTATAAATAAGGTAAACTACAGTCCCTGGGGTCACAAAGTGTCAGACACTACTTCACTTTCACTTTTACTTTTCAAATAAGGTTGCATGTGTGTATGCTAAGTCGCTTGAGTGGTATCTGACTTGTTGTGACCCCAAGGGCTGGAATCCGCCAGGTTCCTCTGTCCATGGGATTTCCCAGGCAAGAATAGTGGAGCGGGTTGCTATGTCTTTCTCCAGGGGCTCTTAATGATGCACGGATCAAACCTGCATCTCTTAATGTCTCCTGCATTAGCAGGTGAGCGCTTTTACTACCAGCACCACCTGGGAAGCCCATAAATAAGGTCAAACTATTATGATTGTAAACTTCTATATTCACATCCATGTTTTCTATTAGTACAAAGAAATCTGTGCTATCATTATTCAATAATGTTGGCTTATAGGCTTATGAAGGGGCTTCCCTTTACCCAGTTGGTAAAGAATCCACCTGCAATGCAGAAGACCCGGGTTGGACTCCCTTCTCCCTATGCCCTGGAGAAGGGATAGGCTACCCACTCCAGAATTCTTGGGCTTCCCTTGTGGCTCAGCTGGTAAAGAATCTGCCTGCAATGCAGGTTTGATCCCTGGGTTGAGAAGATCCCCTGGAGAAGGGAAAGGCTATCCACTCCACTATTCTGGCCTGGAGAATTCCATGGACTGTATAGTCCATGAGGTCACAAAAAGTCAGACATGACTGAGAGACTTTCACTTTCACTTTATAGGCATATGAACATGTTTGTACATAATAAAACCATAGCATTATTGAATTCCATTGGACAGTTTTAAATGGTCAAAGTGCTTAAAACATTATAATCATATTTTTCTGTCTTCTCAATGGCCTAGAAACACAAAGGCAACATCTATACTTAACCTATAATAAGGTTATTTTTTTAAATGAGATTCATTAATGCCTGGTGATGTTGGGCAATATTAATTTTGTTATTCATATGGTTCAGTGTGTGCCTAGTGTATATGTGCATGCTAGAGAGATCAAAAAATGCAAAACTTTGGTCAATAATATTGAGCAAAGCCACATCATCACACCATAATTCAACATACTTTCATTTGATTTAGAAAAAATAATTTATGAAATAGCCACAAAACCATATAAAGAGAAAAGATATACTTGGGGAATTACTAAAACAGATTTTTAGTGCTTTCACCTCTTATTGATATATTGATAATAATTAATAATCATCATTTTGACTTGCCATCTTAACTTTGCATATGGTTTACCAAGTAATTAACATCATGAATTCTGAAGTATGTGGTTTCAAAAAAACTGGTTTTACCACTAGCTTCCCATTTTTTTTGAAAATTATTGAACTTCTCTGTGTCACCATTTCTTCATTGATAGGATGGGAATAATACCACTTACTTTACAAGATTGCTGGCAAGTTTATATGGCATTATACCAGCAAGGTGCTTAGACAGAATTGCACACACATTATACACTCGTATATATTTAAATACCATTGTTTATGCAATCCAGCTGATATGGAAAGGGGCTTCTCAGACTCTAGTAACTATATCAACCAGAACTAGCAAATAAAGGCAAAACTTCAGGCTCCACATAAGCAGGCTCACTGCGTGTGCGTGAGCACTCAGTCACGCGTGCCCAGTGTTCTTTTGACCCTATGGGCTGTAGTCCACCAGGCTCCTCTGTTCATAGACATCTCTAGGCAAGAATACTTGAATGGGTTGCCATTCCCTCCTCCAGTGGATTTTCTCAAGCCAGGAATCAAGCCAAGCCCACATTTCTGGCACTGGCTGACCGCTACGACTAAGCCACCCGAGGGGCTTCCTTTGTGGCTCAGCTGGTAAAGAATCTGCCTGCAATATGGGAGACCTGGGTTTGATCCCTGGGTAGGGAAGATCCCCTGAAGAAGGGAAAGGCTACCCACCCCAGTATTCTGGCCTAGAGAATCCTGTGGACTCTATAGTCCATGGGGTTGCAAAGGGTCCTACACAACTGAGTGACTTTCACTTTCACTTTCAAGCCACCTGAGATGCCCTGGTTCACTGCAGTAGGCTCAGGAGTAATATAGAATACAGTAATTTGCATTGACGATAATAATACATCAGGTGTGTTATTTGTATGAAAGACAATGCATTTTTTTGAAGTATGAATTCATAGAACACCTAGGATACACATATTCCAATATATATTTTTCCATGGTGTTCTGTACTTCATCTTCAGTTTTCAGAAAAGAAGTGAAGGGATTGACTGTAGGTTGGAGGTTACACAAGTCCGCTCTTTTAGCAAGAGACAGAGAACAAGGGGGTTGGGCAGCTATGTGAAACCCTGAGGTCTAGTGACAGGAAATTAGAGTTTTATCTGCTCCCTTAGTTTGGTGGCAACATTCTCAAGAAAGGGTAATGTGTTTCCTATTTCTTAAATACTATTCTCTTTTTCAATGACACTAAACTCTGTACCCTTTGAACACTCAACAAATAATCTGGGGTTTTCTGAAGTTTTCATTACTCTAGGCCATAAAATGAAAAATCAGTAGTTATAAATTAATGAATATTTTCTATAGTTTATAAATATCTACCATTCTGATGGAGTTTCCAGAAAGGACAGAATAGAATTTATTCCTCTTACTCATTACCTACATAGGAGCACTTAACTGAATTTTGGGATGAAAACAGTACTACGAAATTTACTTTTAGGTAGAAATCATTAACAAATATTATTTTTGCTTTTAGATGGTGAAGATCTGTACAGCACCAAGTCAGACATTAAAATAACATTTGATTGTTATTTGAATTTAATATCTATTCATTTGAATCAATTCTTGATTTTCATTTTGCTTCTATTTTTACGTACAGTGTTCTGAAATGTCCACATAATCCTTGAAGTGTTTTGTTTAGCTTGAGAAGGTACAAAAGCTTTTAAATGAAGCACAAATAGCTTGGCAGATTTCACAAGAATATTTACTGTTAAAAGATCTATTTTCAGAAAGCATTAGCTTTGTCATTTCCCTTAGATTAGAATAAAATATAATCATGTTAGATAGAATGTGTCATCTCTTAAAAAATAATTTATTTTTATTCCTTACTTGACTCCCATTCTCCTTTTTATAGCATCTTTTTTATTTCAACTTCACCAAGGAGCCTTAACGTCCTTCAGTAAGCCAGAATGCACTCATCAGATAAACTCTGTATATGAGCCTATAGTGCATACTGTCAGTGTAAATTTAAGGGTACACACAAGAAACTAAAACTTTTAAGAAAGACAATTTTTTTTCTCCTCTCCATTAGCCCAACCAGCAGGAGGGTGATGAAATAAGGCAAGGCTTCCGGCTTAGATCAAAGCCAGCGAGGTAGAGAAGAAGTCACCTGCACACTCCAAAAGTGTTCTTTTGCAAGGTGAGAGGAAGGGGAAGCTTTTCTGCTGTTTGGGGTAATTCTTGTGAGAAAGGGATTTCAGTGATCCATGGAGTTTAAGCCAAAGCACTAGTGAAAAAGTTAATCAAATATAGCACTGCAACTGTGAGATATTTTGACCACATATTACCAAGTGACTCTGGATCGCCTACACTCACTGAGCCTAGGTCTTCTTATCTTTAAATCAGAGATGAGAATGCCTACCTGTGGCAGATTATAAAGGGCCACAGCAATATTTCGGGTTTCACATGCTCCTCTCAGATCTTGTTGTTTCCTGTAAAGAAGCAATCTCTCCTTTGCTCTTCTCTTGAATATGGGTGGGACCTTCTGACTGCCTTTCCAGACAGAGTGATGCAGGTGATACCGCATGATTGCAAGGTTGGATCCTGAAAGGTTACATCGCTGTCAGCTGGCTCTCAACTTTGGGACATGAAACTGTGGCTCCCTAGTCCATTGTACACAAAGTTCAAATCTCTTGAGTCCACCATGAAAGGAAAACATGGAGGGACCCCCCCACCCCTGCCCCAAAGAAAGAGCTGTTGGATTTTTCCAGACAAGGCACAAGCTATCAGAATGGAAATGACTTCCGACTGTGTCCTCCTAAGGCCAGAAACTCCTAGCCAAACTACTCTTGAATTCCTAACCCACAGAGACCACAAGAGGTAATAAAGGATTATTATTGTTTTCAGCCACTAAATTTTGTGATGATTTTTTATGCAGCAATAGATAGTTAATACACTGCAATTTAGTCAGCTTGTGAAGATCAGAAGGCTTATTTTAACTTATTCAGAGTAGATACTCAATACAAAGCAGATGTTTATTAATATATTTATATGTGCTACATGCATTTTACAGACCATCCTTCCATTCCCTGTCCCCAATAATTTTAATAGTAATAATAATAAAAGAATAAAAAGAGGAAAATATTACCACCTTCTATAATTTTTTATACTTTTTGAAACTCTTCCAAGCATAATTTTTGTAGAGAATAATAAAACATTTGGTGAGGAAAGACATAGACCTTTTCCTGGTATCCTTTCTTTTTAATATACCCACTAAACTGAATTGAATGAATAAATTTTATCTCTGATGCCAGCATTATTTTCCCATCCTTTATTCCTCAAGTTCTAAATCTACAAAGCAAGTTATTTTGTTAGGGTGAGGAATAGTATGGTAGCACACCAAATATAATTATTAGAAGGTTATTCATAATAACAATGATAAGCACACTATAATTAAATTAATAATCATTTATTGGCATGAAAAGATCATATACTGCTGCAAAAATCAGAAGATAATGTAACCAGTGGAATAAAATTGCCCCATGCTGGAGCTTGACTGGGCATTTGGTGGAAATCAAACCTTCATGTTTTGGCCATGCTTTCACTTTCACTTTCAAGAGCTTCCCAGGTGTTTCAGTGGTAAAGAATTCTCCTGCCAGTGCAGGAAAGCAAGAGACACAGGTTTGACCTCTGGATTGCGAAAATCTCTGGAGGAGGAAATGGCAGCCCATTCCAGTATTCTTGCCTGAAGAATCCCCCCAGACAGAGGAGTCTGGTGGGCTACAGTCCAGGGTGTCACAAGGAGTCAGATATGACTGAGAGACTGAGCAAGCAAAGCCTTCAAACATGGACTAAAGACAGTTGAAACTGTTCCATATAAGAAGTGGAAGAATTGGGGAGTTTTGCTTCTGAGAATAAGGAAACTGAGAACTTTGGGGGAGGGGAAGGAGTGGAAGAACAGAATCCAAAACAAAATGACAAAATGACTCCAATCACAAAAATCATAAAAAAGCTAATGTCTGAAATTCAACATCAGATTTGTTTGCATAGGTGCTATATTATATCTTTCTATCTCTACAAATACAAAATTAAGTTCCAAATGCCATCCAGGTAGCTTATCTGTTTTGGATACTGAAATTGATGCTGAAGCTAAAACCAAAAGTAATACACTCTCAGGAACAAAGCTGGGTAAGTGAGAACTGCATTCATTACCTTAGAAATAAAACAACTCCCCATCTCTTGCAAATCCCATTTAGTTATTTAGTACTAAGACAACTTTCTCTGCCTACTATTTGGAGACAGTTCAACTCTGTCTACTATTTGGAGACAATTCATCTATGCTGAACTAATATTATGGCAGTCTGATAGTTTTTGCTAGTAATAACATTGTTTTCCCAGCTACTCACAAAAGAGACAGCATAGTGATTAATAGTAAAACATGCATTGTTGTTCAGTCACAAAATCATATCCAACTTTATGCAACCTCATGAACTGCAGCTCGCCAGGCTTCCCCGTCCTTCATTATCTCCCTGAGTTTGCTCAAACTCATCTCCACTGAGTCAGTGATGTTATCTTACCATCTCATCTTCTACTCCCCCCTTCTAGAACATTTTACCCTCAGTCTTTCCCAGCATCAGGGTCTTTTCTAACGAGTCGGCTCTGAGCAAAGGCGCTTCAGCTTCAGCATCAGTCCTTCCAATGAATATTCAGGGTTGATTTCCTTTAGGATGGACTGGTTTGATCTCCTTGCAGTCCAAGGGACTCTCAAGAGTCTTCTCCAGCACCACAGTTTGAAAGCATCAATTCTCTGGCGCTCAGCCTCCTTTATGGTCCAACTCTCACATCCGTAAGTGACTACTAGAAGACCATAGCTTTGATTATATGGACCTTTGTCAGCAAAATGATGTCTTTGCTTTTTAATATACTCTAGGTTTGTCATGGCTTTCTTCCAATACTTCACCTTAACTTAAAATCTTCTTCAAAATAAAATTGTAATGGTATCATGCTCCACAAACATGGCTACTTCTGTTTCAAATTAAAAATTGTCAACCTTGAGAACAATTGGTACATAGATTCAGCAGTGGCTGTAAAGTCAAATGATTTGTGAAGAGGAAGTAGCCATATTGATTAAAGTCTGCCATTAAGTACAATGTTAGCACTATACCCTATCTCAGGAGCATTAAAATTCTTGCTTTAATTGAGTCATTATAGGTTACTTTTTAAATGTTAGAAGGATTTTTATAGCTTTACATTCTGAGTATTACTTTATAGTATACTTGGAGTTACAATTCTAAATAGCATGCAGAGCTAAAATCTTTGCATTGAAATTGGATATACCTGAAGCCAAGTTCTAACTCAGCCATAAACTACTTAACCTCTTTAGGTCTTGTTTTTCTCCTCTGTAAAATGTAGACAATAACAGTACCTATCCAAGGGGTTGTGGTAAGGGTGAAGTGAGAGGATTGATGTTTCTGGCCCAAATAAATGCTGCTTTTTAACTCTATATGTTTAAAGCTATTATCCATGTCCACATTTAATATAATATCAGAATGCAGAGCCAACATCTTCTAATGACTAATACAGACAACTGCCACAACTTGCAGGATTTTATACTTCACAAGTATTTTCACATGCTTTATCATATCAACTTTCACACTAACCCCAGGTGCTAGATATTCTTACTATCTTCAGTTCAGAGACTAAAAAATAATAATAACATCTCAAGGAATTGAAATAAAATTTTCCAAGGTGATTCATGTCATTAGAAGAGGAATCAAGAGCTGCTGCTATTGCCATAATCATTCATCTCAGAACATAAAAAACAAAAAGAGAAATGTCTCAAACATTTCAGGTTTTTTTTTTTAATACAAGAAGTCAAGCTTAGTCAACTTTAAGGGTTGTCTTTTTCCTAATTGAAGTATGGTTAATTTACAATGTTGTGTTAGTTTCAAGTGTACAAAAAAAATGATTTGGTTTTAGACAGATAGATATTCTTTATAGATATATAACTAGATATGTTCTTTTTCAAATTCTTTCCAATTATAAGTTATTTAAAATGTTGAATAGAGTTCCTGGGCTATACAGTAGGTCCTTGTTGTTTACCTGTTTTATACCAGACATTTCAGCTTAAAGCATCACATGCTTATTTGCACTCCTGACATCCTGATAGTCTTCTCAAGGAGGCATCACTGTAACCTCACTCACGTCACTTGCTGTCTTGCCCTTCCTTGTAACGGCTGTGCCTTCATTCACGCACACGTCTACGTCCTTCCTTCACCATCATTTCACCCCAGTGGATTTCTACATCCTTACTTTGGGCATAATGACCGCACTCAAAAGGTCTGACAAAGCTGGCTCTGTATAGGCCTCAAAGACAACAAAGGGTACACTGTGTGTCAAGAAGACCCCGATTCACAAAATGCAGTCTGTAAGTTGTCCAAATCATGGCTCACTCAGGTTCAGCACGTACTTCATAGAACTTGGTCTGAAGTACTAGACTGAAATATTGGGTAAGTGACAGATAGAGCAACAGCTAAGGGAAAGATTTACAAATCTTACTGGGGTTGAAAACACAATGAAAATTAAACTTTCACACCTCTCTTCTGATCAGAGCACAAGCTTACTTTTATCAGCTAGACATCTTGTTTGTCTTGAGATTGCATTATGGTGGAGTCAACTCATTTGCTGACCTCTGTCTTATTCATCCTGAATATTTCACCTCAAATGCTAGACTGGTTTTCAAAAAGATCCATAATACAAAGCAGGGTTTAAAAGGTGAAGAGACAAGGGTCCTTGAGGAATTTTGAGTAGGACAGTCAAGTAACAAGGGCACTGGAAGCTACAATTAAGTAGCCTTGAGGAACTGTAAATAGCTCTGAACAGCCTGAGGGGGCTGTCCATCTTGGAATCATAGCTGCAAAGTACTGAACATTTTTCCACAAAGAGATGGTTTTCTAACTCAGAGAATTGTGTGGTCCATATGTTTTCTTATAAACTCATCCTATAATGTCCTTGGCTTTCACTACCTCCAGAAGGATCTAGATAGTCCTTCTAAAGAGAGAGGGGGACTCCCACTCTATGGCAGCAATGCCTTAAGTGACTAATAGCATATTTCTTATCTCTGCTTTATTCCTTGGCTTATTCATCAATTTTTACCATTTATGGAGCCAAGCAAAAAAAAAAAACCAAACTGCAAATTTCTGCATAATCTGATTGTGCTGAGCTAGTGATATCACATGATTCATTGCTAATAGCATCTCTCATCAATACACATTCCAAGAACCTCCCACACAATGCTCTACATAAAGAGTGAATTGCTGGCCACCACGACAACACCTTCAAACAATAAACAAGGACAACTGTAGTCATTGAAGGTATGGAGCTAAGTGTGCGTGCTCAGTCATATCCAGTTCTTTATGACCCCATGGACTGTAGCCCGCCAGGCTCCTCTGTTCGTGGGATTCCCCAGGCAAGAATATTAGAGTGGGTTGCCATTGCCTTCTCCAGGGGATTTCCCCAACCCAGGGATCCAACCCGCACCTCCTGTATCTCCTACGTTGACAGGCAGATTCTTTTATCATTGAGCCACCTGGGAAGCCCAGTCATTAAAAGCCTTTTAATAATACTCTAGGGCTGATATACTAAAAATATTTGGACTTATTAGTCATGGTCAAAGAATTTTTAAATATATTAAGAGGCTTCCCCATCTTAATACATGGCATTGCTGCTGCTGCTGCTAAGTCGCTTCAGTCATGTCTGACTCTGTGCGACCCCATAGGGCTTCCACCAAATTCTCCGAGCCAAAAAGGTAGGTTCATCTTGAGTCCTGTCAAACCATCCATCAGATTGTTAATTCAGTTATAATTTCTTAATCTTTGTCATGCCATTTACACTGTGGCCAAGAATGCCCCAAGCACTGCCCCTGCTGGCGGGGATGGCTTTCATCTGGTCTCTCTACTGATTGCCGCCTCACTATCATCTACTCTGCACAGCATCAACATGAAAATGCATGCTACTTATCATGGTTTTCTTGCTTCTTGAGGTCTCTCCTCAGCCTCACTGTTCATCTAGTACATTCCCTGACAGTACTTTCCTTTTCATCTTTGACTATTTGAAATTTGTTCTTGCCAAATAGTTCTCACCATCCCTGCATCTCTGCATAGCTGGCATCTCTGCCCAGGTAGGTCCCTTCTCAAAGATATTTTCCTAAAGACCTATCCTGACATTCTAAGTCACTCATCTCAAGTCATTATCTGCCCTTCCATTTTACATTTCTATCTTGCTTGCATTTCAGTAAGTCCCCTACATACAAACCTTCAAGCTGCGAACTTTCAAAGGTGTGAACATGCATCTGCTTCCATCAGGGAACTCAAACCTATGCCATCATTGCAGGCAGGGGTGAAACTGCAGGTGTTCTTCATCTCCTATTGCCAGGGATCCTTCAGCTTAGCATTTGCATCTCACACCTTTCCCTCCTCCAGTCGGTAACTCTTCCTGCCTGTTCATTCAATGCCAGCTGTTGTACTGTACTTTTTAAGGTTAAATGTTTTCAATGTTTTGTGTTTTTCATGTATTATTTTGTGAAATGTATTATAAACTTATAGTACAGTACTATGTAGCCAATTGTGCTAGTTGGGTACCTAGGTTAACTTTGTTAGACTTACAAAGAAATTAGATTTATGAACATGCTTTCAGAATGCCAACTCATTGGCATGTAGGGGACTTATGTACATTTATTGTTATCATGATCTTGTTGATTTTAATTGACTATTGTTTGTCTCTGCCACTTAAAATATAAGATCCATGAGCCCAAGGAGCCTATTGTGTAGTTTCCTTGCTATTACCAGGATTGGTTCTATTCATAGAACCAACTGTGGTAGTAATCAGTGAGTATTTTTTAATGGGTGAATGAATAAAAAGAACCTATACAAAAGATAAAAGAAGAAATAAAAAAACTATGTCTTAAAAATTATCATATATCCAAGGTTTGAAATTAAAAGCTTTTGGTATATATCACTCATCTTTTATAAACTAGGTTAATAGATCATTTGTTATTCTCTAATGCTCTTTTATGTAGAAAAGTGGGATAAAGGTTTACTCATTGTACTTCTCTGAATTCTTATTTACATTTACTCATGGAATGCTTATTAAGGAAGTAAACTAGAATTGCAAGCAAGATCAAAAGACAGGGTTAGCAGAGCCTGGTTTCTTGATGAGACTTGGGAAATGCAAACATATTTGAGAATATAAACATATTTTTAATAATGAATGATAATTAATGTGCTCTAATCAAGGCAGAATGTGATACTTAAACAAATACTTATCTTTCAGAATTGAAAAGTGAACAAGAAGATAATTCACATCTTTATTATTTCCCTCTACTGTGTTATCCAACAGGTAGCACATTGCTCCGTATGTGAGAATGAGCAAATTTGCAGAGACATGAACATATCTACCAGTGAGCTGCTGCTGCTGCTGCTGCTGCTGCTGCTGCTGCTAAGTCGCCTCAGTCATGTCCGACTCTGTGCGACCCCATAGATGGCAGCCCACCAGGCTCCCCCGTCCCTGGGATTCTCCAGGCAAGAACACTGGAGTGGGTTGCCATTTCCTTCTCCAACCAGTGAGCTAAATGACCTAATAAAAGGTCATGAGGCATGGGGGAAGGGGGCTTGTGATCCCAAGATGGATGTTACCCCAGAGATAAAGGAACCCAAATGACACCAAAGTTGGTTTTTTTTCCTTTCTTTGCTGTCTCTGTTTAAAGGAGTATTTATTTTTTATTTTTTAAATTATTTCCTTAAATTGTTGTTTTCATTTTTTGGCTACACTGCATGTGGGATCTTAGTTCCCTGACCAAGGAATAAACCTGCAACCCCTGCTTTGGAAGTGCAGAGTCTTAACCATGGGAATATGATAGAAGTCCCCATAGGACTTATTTTTTAACCTGAAGTTTCAGAAGCACTGTCTCAGTGGGGACAACTTCACATTGGTCTCATCTGGGGACTCTTAATTAGCTTTCAGTAGCCCTTAATGCAGGTTCCATGTTTGAGCAGGGCTATTAAGCCAAGCACTGGTTTTTTTGGGAGGCAGCCTGTTGCTCTGAGAATACTATGATTCACAAGGTCAAACAGACTGATTCCTCTTAAGTGTGCCATTACTAGCTTTCAACTAGGCTCCTTCACTTCTGCAAACCTCAGTTTCTCATCTATGAGATAGTGAGTAATCTCCCAAGGCTCTGACAACTGAATGACATGGTGCGGACAGACATGCTTAACTCAGTGTCTGGCACACCTGATCCCCTCTAATCTACTCCTCCTCTCAGTTCTG
The DNA here is from genome assembly GCF_032405125.1 of Capricornis sumatraensis. Taxonomy (NCBI): domain Eukaryota; kingdom Metazoa; phylum Chordata; class Mammalia; order Artiodactyla; family Bovidae; genus Capricornis; species Capricornis sumatraensis. Next base: position 19,769,381 of record NC_091080.1, read on the forward strand.
ACACTTCCCAGCAGTGGGAACTTGTCAATTTGCTCACCAGATCTGGATTTAATTTTCCCCTTATGAGAGCATAATAGCCTACATCATCTTAAAAAAATGCATTGGATCCGAAAGTCTAAAATTCTTACCTGTAAGAATCGTCAGTGTGACCGTTCATTTATGGTGTATGCCTGCACCATCACTCAGTCGTGTCTGACTTTGTCATCCTTTGAACTGTAAACTGCCAGGCTCCTCTGTCCATAGGATTTTTCAGGCAAGAATAAAGGAATCAGCTGCCATTTCCTCCTCCAGGGGATCTTTCTGACTGAGGGATCAAATCCTCGTCTTCCCATGTCTCCTGCATTGCAGAAGGACTGTTTACCCACTGAGCCATTAGGAAGAGGGGAATGATACAGTCAACGTCTTGGTAATCCCGTCCACATATATTTCTCTGTTTAATTTCATCTCTGCTTCATCATCTATATGTGCTACAGATAAAGATGATTTCCTTGAGAAAGGCCGCTGTATTGTAGATGTATCAGGTGCCAGATCTTATTAAAGGTCAGCACCCACTGTGTGTAACAATGTCAGACACGATGCTGGTCCTCTGGGTAATGTCCTTAAAGGACACATACCATGAATTTTAAATTCTCAAAAGAACATATTTTTAAGTTTTGTGACTCTAATATAGATCATCTGTGTTTGAAAAGGCAGTTTGGGAAACAGGCTACTTCAACATGAAAACTCTCACCTTCAAGTGTTCAGTCAATACAGCCACACCTAAATCCAGACCTCTGAGCCAGATGGATGGCAAAAGATATTCCGTTCCCACCTGAAAATCCTCTTAGCTTCAGTTTCACTTTTGCCATATACTAGATCCCAGCTTTCCCTGATTCTTTTCATATTTTGTCATGTAAGAATAAAACACAGATAAAGAAATATGCAGTTAAAATGCATTTGTATTTTAATCAAGAACTGTGTGTTCAGGAATTATCGCTCATGCAGAGATAGTCATCAGTCCTAAGCGCTCCTTTGTATCTGCGGCAACGTATTACAGAGAAAAGAAGTATTTCTGGATTCTGAGAAATCTGCTGTCAGAAATACTACACAGAACAGCTTTTTTTTTTTTTTTTTTCTTTAATTTCCTGCTATCCTCTGAAGGCAGAAATGAAGTAGGGGGGATGCTTTCTTTCTTTGCTGTGATCTGAAAATAAGAACAGAAAATCTGTAACATTTCCATTTAAATCAAAACTCTGTAAATGATGTTAGGTGTCATTTTATTTCATAATGATAACCGTAGCAAAATGAGCATAATTTATAGTTTGTAAATTATATATATGGAACCCCATTCCAGTACTCTTGCCTGGAAAATCCCATGGGCAGAGGAGCCTGGTAGGCTGCAGTCCATGGGGTCGCTGAGGGTCGGACACGACTGAGAGACTTCACTTTCACTTTTCACTTTCATGCATTGGAGAAGGAAATGGCAACCCACTCCAGTGTTTGTGCCTGGAGAATCCCAGGGACGGGGGAGCCTGGTGGGCTGCTGTCTATGGGGTCGCACAGAGTTGGACACGACTGAAGCGACTTAGCAGCAGCAGCATATAAACTATATACATATATAAGTGTAGGTTTTTGTACTATATAATTTGATTTATATAAAAATTATCATATTTTAACTGAAATTCAGAAGACAGCAAGGGACTTGAGACAGGAACCCAGGACTTCTGTCTATACGTCTTACCCTATTTCCGTATTGTATTTTCTCATTTAGCTTCTAGTAAGAAACATCAGAGATTCAGTTAAAGTAATAAGAGTTTGAGAGAGTTGAATAATATTTTATCTTTATGTCTGTATATGTATGCATATACATAAGGGCTTCCCAGGTGGTATTAGTGGTAAAGAACCCGCCTGCCAATGCAAGAGATGTAACAGACATGGGTTCTCTCCCTGGGTTGGGAAGATTCCCCGGAGGTGGTCATGGCAACCCACTCCATTCTTGCCTGGAGAACCCTATGGACAGAGGAACCTGGTGGGCTACAGTCCACAGGGTCGCAAAGAGTAGAACATGACTGAAACAACTTAGCACATACATTTATATGCATACACATAATACAAACCAACTATGTTCATATCTAATAGTTAAGGTTTTGGTTTACCTTTGTTTAATTAAAACATACACATTTATAGTTCAGTATAGACCTACTTTCAACCTCTAGTTTCCACATTTAAATTGTCAACTTTGAGAAATGTACAGCAATTTTAATTCCCAATCAACATAAACCAGATAGGAGACTGAAATCATCTATAAGGTGCTTTGTAAATATTCTTGAGTCTTTTCTGCATGCGTCATTCTGTATGTCTAACAGTATGTAAACAACTTCAAAATGTGGACTGTGTTTTCTTTTTTGTGATACCTGATAAGTATTGAGAGATGAAGACAGTGACATCTTAGTAAAATGATGCTGTCTGAATCTAACTGTGTAGGTTTTTAATAAGCCACAGACACTTCAATTGGTTGCATTCGTGTTCTCCTCATACTTTAAGCTGTGAAATCAAGAGCTAAGCAGAAAAACCTTTTAATCATGGTCTGGTATTAATAAGAATCATTTCTATTTGCACCATCCAGAATATGTCCAACTTCAATCATGAGTACTGAGCAGATTTGCATCTTCAAGCATTTGGATGAGAGATTTCATGCAAAAACCAAGTCCTATGGCTTAGATGGTAAAGATTCTATCTGCAATGCAGGAGATCTGGGTTTGACCTCTGGGTTGGGAAGGTCCCCTAGAGAAGGGAATGGTTCTTGCCTGGAAAATTCCATGGACAGAGAGGAGCCTGGTGGGCTACAGTCCATGGGGTCACAAGAAGTTGTATATGACTCAGTGACTAACACACACACAGACACATTAATGCATGTATATCTACTTAAAAATATTCATAACCTAAAAATTAAGAGTTATGTTTTATTTGGTGGAAATTTTTAAGACTTCAGGCTCAGGAGATAACATCTCAGGTAACCCTGAGAGAAATTCTCTGAGGAGGAAGGAAGGGGAGCTAGTTTATATAGAAGTTTTACAACTAAGGGCAGGTAGACTGCTCATCAAAAGATTATTATTGATTAAAAGAAAACTAGATGCCTAAAGTTAAGGAAGTTTGCACTTTTTTATATATGAGAAAATGCAAGAATCTGGGTTCACTGAAATACTTCCTCTGATATGCACCTCATCTGCCTGGGGCCTGTGTTTTCACATCCTGAGTTCCTCAGGACTCACCCCTGGGAGTGGCTGCAAGGAGTGGCTGTAGTTTGATGGCTGGTAAACGACAAATATTCTTTTCCTTCCTGAGATTTGTCAGGGCTCATTGACTCATGTTGGAGGTCTACAATCGCTTTTGACCTTGACATCCTTGTTTACTAATATGGCAGGAAACATTCCGTTCCTCGTGTACAACACTTTGATCAGTGTCTGCACATGGTTACTGATCACTTAATAGTACTTAGTAATCAGAGTTTTAGCACATTATGAATGCTTCCTTTAACAGTTTATTGTCCACTTCTCATTCATTTAACAGATATCTATTGGGTACCAACTATGTAAGAAGCACTGCCCTAGGTGCTAGTTGTACAAAAACATACATTTTTGTTCTCTGGATTTTACAGTTATTCTATTTCTATTGTTCCTCCTTCCCTGATGGCTCAGTTGGTAAAGAATCCACCTGCAATGCAGGAGAAGTGAAGTGAAGTGAATGTCGCTCAGTCATGTCTGACTTTTTGTGACCCCACAGACTGTACCGTCCATGGAGTTCTCCAGGCCAGAATACTGGAGTGGGTAGCCTTTCCCTTCTCCAGGGGACCTTCCCAACCCAGGGAATGAACCCAGGTCTCCCAGATTGCAGGTGGATTCTTTGCCAGCTGAGCCACCTGGGTCGGGAAGATTTGCTGGAGAAAAGATAGGCTACCCACTCCAGTATTATTGGACTTCCCTTGTGGCTCAGCTGATAAAGAATCTGCCTGCAGTGCAGGAGACCTGGGTTCAGTCCCTGGGTTGGAAAGATCCCGTGGAGAAGGGAAAGGCTACCCACTCCAGTATTCTGACCTGGAGAATTCCATGGACTGTACACTCCATGGGGTCACAAAGAGTCGTACATGGCGGAGTGAGTTTCACTTTCATTGTTGCTCCTAATTCTGCATTCTGCATCCTTTACTGTATTTTCTGTTGTATTAATTCCATTATTAAACAAATTCACAATAAATTCACAAATAAGTGTAAAATTTTTGACTGATAGCTCAAATAAGAGTGGGTTAATGCTATGAACTTCATTGTTTTTTTTCACACTAATAGACCTGATACACAGCTATCACTTACAAGATCTCAAGGTTAGAGAGAACTGAAGAGATATCCAATTAAACAAGCACATGTTTGCATGTTATACAGTTTCTTCAATGTCTGCCCCATGCACATTTTCCATCATTTAGTCTAAAGTTCATTCTCACAATTTCTTGTCACTTTCTCAACTTGCTATGATGTAGGATAAATAATTATGGCTAAACAATAAGGCTAGGATATAAATGAGAAAACAATATAGTGAAATCTTGTTAGTCCAATGCTAGTTCATTCAAAATAACATTCAAATCAAATCAAGTTATTCCCCAGTCAAATAGATATGGTTTTCTCATTAAAATTGTTCATTTAATACAAAGCATGCATTATGAATTATTTAAGGCAGAAATTAAGTCCCAAGAGGACCTTACATTATTAAAGAGGTAAAATAATTCCAAAAGATGCCAGCAAATAGCTGTATATCAGCTACAGTGAAACTGTATTTGTGAACCATTGCGATTGCTCATGGCTGCAGGACTTGGTATGTAAGATAATCATTCTTTCACCTCTTTAAAACAAGTACTCAGGGCAATTTCTATGAGCTTACAGTTTTCCAGGAGGAGGGCTCCCCCTGTTCCTTTCTACAGTGTTCAATATCTGGTACAGAATTATTTAATTTTCATAATTAAAACAATTAAAGATGTTTTACTCTGAACTACGGGCTAATTTTTCAGTGATAAACTGCTTTTTATGATCTCCTCACGTTTCTAAAACCTGAAAACATTCCCTTGTGAATCACTGTTTGTATAAGTGGGGAACTAAAAGAAACTCACTGTTTTAAAAGGTACAAAGAATATTTGGGGAAACATTTGGAAGATACAAAGCAGCATTTTTAGAGACAAATTTCCTCAGCCTTGCTGTCTTTGAATCAGAGCTATGATGATTTGATGCTCATCAGAAGGTCCAGCCTTAATATAATTTTAAGAACCTGAGGATCATCAGATTAGAAGTGTTTTGAAAGTACAAATTAAGATTATTTAAAAGGTGTTAAATCTATCATCTAATTATTAAGGAAAATCTTGCTTTAGAATCCCTAGAGGTATGGATGGTATTTCTCTTTAAAACTATTAAATAAACTAAGAGCCAACACCACAATTAGTGTGGTTTGAGCTTTCAGGCATGATTTCAGTGTAAGATTTCCCCTCTGTTCTAGGGGATGCATAACTGTTGAGAACAATTATTTCCTGCTGTGGCCCTAGTTGTGTCAATAGGATAATTCATTTGGGAGATTTGCACATTATTAGAAGAGGTTTACAGTGTTTTATCCCCGTAATGACCACAATGTGCTATGTTACACGGTGATTTATGACTCCTTGTGAATTTCCTTGGGATAAACCACGTGTAATTTAACATTCTATACTCTTAAAATTAACCAAAATTACTATCTCTACATGATCCATTTGCAACACAGAGAGGGGTAGATTTGAAGGTTAAGTTACAAAAGCATGTAAAAGCAGGATATGTGTTTTATAGTAATAATTCACATAATAAAACTACAGTTTTAAGGGAAGCCGATTCAATTCATAAAAGAGGCATGATAGCATTAACTTTGCTCTTATAATAATAACAGGCATCCAGTCAGCAAAAAAAAATTTTTTTGACTATTCCATACGCAGTTTGTCAGTTACAACAGGGAACATAAAGTTATCTAGAATTTTGCTCCTATTCTCAAAATCTTTACAAATTTCTCCTACTCTCTTCCTTTGGCTCCATCATACCAGAGTCAAAAAATAAACAAAACTAATACCAGAAGCTTTTCTCTGCCTTCTTCCCAGACTTCCTCCTGGAGCAGAGCTAATGTTACTGATTTAATAAACCTTATTTTATGCCACACAGCCAATTGTAATCGCAAGTGTAGAGTCAGCTCAGGTCCCCCTGGGAAAACTCTGAGCTTGTCACAGTATTAGCCTCTTTAAGAAGAGAACTCAGAACTGTTTTGTTCCTGCTCAAGAAGAGAGGTTGTTTCCCCTTCTCTCTCCCTGCCAACCCCGGGGCATTTAAATTCTCCATTGTTAAACCAACTGAATTCTTGTTTTTGCTCCAAGGAAAAGGGCGGGGCTCCGCCTCACACTTCTCTGTCCTCCATGCACTTCCTCCGACTCACCCCTGTTCCTTGGGGGCACTGAAACACACACCCAAAGTGCAGGTAAGTTTGGTCAGTGATCAGTGACTTAAGTATCTCCCTGTCTCCAGGCCAAGGGTTCACACTGCAGGAGAACCCAGATCCCATCTTACTTTTCCTTGTATTTCCAGAAAAGTATTTTTGCATTTATTTTTTATAAACATTTTTATATTACTTCTTGCTTTTTAATTTTTACAATGCCATGTTGGTTTCTGCCATACAACAATGTAAATCGACCATAATCATACACACATCACTTCCCTCTTAGTCTCCCTCATTTCCCCCACCTGCCACCCCCCTAGGTCATCACAGAGCACCAGACTGGGCTTCCTGTGTTATACAGCAACTTCCCGCCAACGATCCATTTTACACAGGATAGTGCATATATGTTGGATGCTTCTTTTCCATTCATCCCACCCAGTCCCTCTCCCACTGTGCCCATAAATCCATTCTATCTACATCTCCATTCCTTCCTTGCAAACAGGTTCATCAATGCCATTTTTCTAGATTCCATATATATCCATTCGTGTATTATAAATCTTTTTTCTTTCTGACTTACTTCACTCTGTGTAACAGGCTCTAGGTTCACCAACCTCACTAGAACTGACTCAAACGCGTTCTTTTTATGACTCAGTTATATCCCATTGTATCTATGTAGCACATCTTCTTCATTCATTCATCTGTCAATGGACATGTAGGTGGCTTCCATGTCTTGGCTACTGTCAAAAGTACTGCAATGAAAATTGTGGTGCATGTATACTTTAGAACTGTAGTTTTAAGAGTTAAATGATGAGCCATGAGCTTTCTTTTTGATTATTTGATAAACTTTCACCTGTTGGACTGATGGACTTGCTTTCCAGAGCTTTAGAATCAGATGAGAGTCCCATGAGTAGAAACTCTACAGAGAACACACTGGAATACACAAAGGAAACAATCAGAAATACTACACGGAAATCACCAATAACCAGAAAGGAGCTGGTCACTAGAGGTATCAAAATAGAAAACGAAGAACAATTTGGCAGCAGAGTTGTAAGGGAAATCCAAAAATCAGATCAGTTCGTACTACAAGGAATTTTTTTTTTTCCTGTTTTCTATTAATACACAATGCCACAAGCAAGTAGTAATGAGTTTTTGGTTTGTTTTTAAACAAACAAATGATGAACCTGCTTTTAGTGTAACAGGGACAGGTATAAGGAGACCAAACACTGCAATAACATCAGTCTCTATTGTTGTTTCTTTCTACTTTACATTTTCCTTTTCTCGTTTCTTCATCTGGGTTTCAAACCAGCCATGATGTGTGTGTGTTCTGGGCTCACCTTGGCTCCTTGTGATCTGAATCCTCGGCCAGGAATTAGCTCCTCCAGTTGCTAGACTGCATCACGTTCCCTGGTGATGTTCTGAAAGTCCAGTCTGCATCCTGTGCTTCCTTCCTCCTCTTCCCTTTTCCTGAGTTGACAACACAGCAGTCTGTCACTTTTTCTTCTCCCTCCACACCATCCCTAGCCTCAAACCACCTCATCCCTGCAGGCCAGGACTCCACATTCTGGAGTCAAATGACTTCAGCAGTTTCTATTGTGGAGAAGGCCTTGACTCTGCTCACTCCAATTGTGTAAACCAGGATACCAGTGAGGGAACTGACTCCATCTGAGAAAAACAAAGAGGGCAGGAACATATCCCCCACGGGTTTTCACAACCACAGTCGTAATCTCAAATCCATTTTTCCAGCTTTCAGTCATGCAACCGTGGCAGACAGAAGCAGATGAGGTTGCTTTGATCTTTTTAAATTGTAAAAGAAATTCTCCACTGCAAGTGTTCGCATCCAGCAGTCAAAAGGCTCCACTCAGACACTCAAAGCTTTGCCATCTGAACTCAAAACGCAGGACAATTCATGTCGAGGACAGACATCAGCATTGCATGACAATCCCCAGGTTATGGTCAGACAGGTGGCACTGTGAGCTGCCGGCAGTAATGGCAGCCCCTTGTCACCCCGCGTTTGCGGGGTCACACATAAATGTAATTAAGGGGCTGGGCTGCTGTACCTCTGGTCTCAAGGTTAATTAACCACATGAAAATGACACCTTCAGGTGTCCTATATCATAACAGCCCTCATGGAGAGAAGCAGAATTTAAAACTGACAGCACTGATCCCGCCAGACAGCAGACTTGAAGCCAGCAGAGGTGAAAACACAGACTGACAGAGGTTGCCGCACGGCTGACAAGAGGGCTAGGGGACACCTTCCCCCTGCCTTTGGTAGAAGTAACTCTGAAACCAGGAAAATCGCACCCAAGGTGGCTCACTGCTGAGTGTGACTAAGCAAAGGCGCGCAGTCCCGCTGCCTCCGTCGGAAAGATGCTCGGTGCTCCAGCGATCCGTGCTCCGGCCTCCAACGTGAGCGCGCACGCACGCACGTCCACGCACGCAGACTCTCCGCTCTGCGGCCAGCAGTCTCCAGCTTCCTTTCGGTTCAGTCCAGCGTGGAGGAGGGTGTAAGGCCCCAACGTCTCACCGAAGGCTGAGACTCTCAGGCCCCTGACCTTCTTGCAGGTCTATTTTCTTCCCATGTATTGCCTCTTTTTGACTCTGTATTTTTTCTTATGTGCAGGCTCTGTCCAGGCCGGTCCGCTCCATCATCTGGCTTACGCGTGTCACTTGGGAAAGTTATACGAGAGCAGGACAGACTTGCCGGCCCTCAACCTCGGAGATCTTGGGTTTCTCATCAGGCGTTTTGTCTGCGTGCAGAACTGGGCCTCTGCTACCGCGTCAGGATGTGCATTGAGGGGCAATGGGGAGGGTGTTTTTTTTTTGCTTTGTTTTGTGTGTGTGTGTGTGTATTTTGTTTTGTTTTCTACAGGGAGTGGCACCCACTCGACCAGTACGGAACCCCCTGCTCAGGTGCCTTGAGCCCTGAATGCAGTGCGCTCAGTTCTCTCTGCAACCAAATCCCCTCTGCTCTCGATTTGTAAACAACTCAGCTCTGCCTGCATAATATGTGAGCCTGCGATGCCAGCGCTTCCCTGTGCCCTTCTCTGCTCCCAGCCAAGTACACCTGCTGCCCAGGGCTCCGGCTGCCGCGGCCGCTGCTGCTATCATCATGCTCTGCCATCGCGTGCCCTGCTGCTCGCTGGGCTGGCGGTGCATCCTCGGCGTGGGGAGGAATGTTTATTAGTTTTAATTGGTGGACACGGCTGAGCAGTGACATTTGGGTAGCATTGTGTGTCATTCACCCTGCATCAGGTGCCGGCTGTGATGGCAGATGTAGGTGGATCCACTTAGAATTCAACCTACAGATGAATGTCTTTCCAGAATAAGGCAGCTGCTGTGTCTCTCCCTTAGGTAGGGGAACACACACTCTTCCCTTTTTTATATCGCCTCTGATGCCTTCCTAAGAGGAACAGTTTTATTAAAATTTAGACTAGAATGCAATAGTTTCATTCAAAAATAGATGAATAAATAAACCCATCCTCTCTCCCAAATCCCTCAATCTGTAGCCTATGAATACGAGTGAGCACCTTCCCTTTTTTGTGACCCAGCATCTCTCAGAATTGATTGGTAACATTCCATATGTTGCAAAAATTTATATATTTCCTGGGTAGTATCCTGAACATCAACTTAGCAAATCTTTTTATACATAAATAAAATGTTTCCCTATCAGATTCTACTCAATTCAACTGTGTAACTGATCTATCCCTACTAAGCCAGGAAGCTGCCTGCGTTTCGGTCTAACAGATTGAGTTTTTATGTGTTTCACTCCTCTTCTAAAGGGGGTCAAGCAACGAGACCCATAGTAGAGTCAGGTGGAAGTACCAGCAGTCCTTTCAGAAACTGGATCTGCGAGATGCAAGTTGTTTCCTTTGGGTGCTCAGTTCCTGGGCAATGGTACAAAGTCTCCCTCTCTCTCTCTCACACACACACAGAGCACCAAACCTCAGCAAACAGTCATTTTCTCAGGATTTCTTCTTTTACTTCATCACCTCAGCAAAGTCTAGCCTTCCCTAGACCAACGGAAGCCGGAAACTTGGCTTGGTGTTGTTGCTTTATGCTTTAATAAGGGTGATGAGTGTCATGTATAGCTTCTTCTTCCTTATACATTTGTATCAGTCTCAGCTGCCGCAGGAGTGAGTGGAGAGGAGACTCGGTAGCTTCAAAGCACAGATCTAGCAATTGCAAAGCACTTCTGCCACCTAGCGGGGCAGCCGAGGCAGCACTCATTGGAAAATGTAGATATGTCTATAGGGCCAGTGAAAATCAACTTGTTAAACTTCGGCTTCAGTTTAAAAGGAGACATTTACGGCATATAACCCATGTCCTCAGATGCAGTAATTAAAAGTGACCTAAAAGTAATGTTTAATGATGCCAGCTCTTTAAGCAGTAAACAGCTAAACAAAATACCCTATGCTGGTAACTAATTACAGTGTTCCCAGTTGTTGATTTATAAAACAAAGTGACCCAAGCAAATGAAATCACTATATTGAATTTCTTCTCCGGAGTCTCAGGGTTTTTTAATTTTTTTTTCCATCTGTTGTTTAACTATATACTGCTCCAAAGTGCAGGGATGAATTGGAGTGTTACTATAAATGGCACGACTGTTAGCTTGGAAAAACATACAGCTCACGTCGTAGCACGGAATCGGTGCCCCAGAGTCACAGAAGGTGCCCCTCATCCTAAAACACTGGAAAAGAGAGAGCAGTCAGGATGTGTGTAACATGCACCGTAATACAGTCATTATTGAATCCTATCTTCATATCGCTGTAAACAACGCAATATTTAAAGACTGCAAAATAAAACAATTATTAAATTGTTTCCAAATTGCTGCTGAGTGGATCTCTGCCACCGTTTTAAGACAAGTGAATGTGTTGTGTAATGGAATCATTCTATACAGACTGCGGAGTTGATTCTTATTCAAAAGACAACAGGATTCCGGAAATAATGAGTATTCTGAAAGGATCTTAGGAAAACTGTCCAAACAGCAGATGGTATGGATCCTTATGGATACGCAGGATTCAATAGTGAGATTTCAATTGCAGAATCAAGGGTCGTTGTTCTCCCCTCTAAAAATGTAAAATAAGAAAACAAATCCTATGCATAATTTATGGATGCTCCAGGATAGTCTTAAATTATGCAATCCACATATCCACATAAAGTTGCTTAATATATTCCTTAGTAACTTCATCCACTGGCCGCACTCCGCCCCCGCCCCCAAATACACACACCACTTTCTTTCTGAGACAAGTCAGTTAGAGAAGGATGTCTGTATCTGCCGAGTGTGTAACATTCATTTCTAAAGCAAATACACTGGCGAGCAGGGAAGCACAAAGGCATTTAATAACTAAATGCTTCTTTTATCAACTCAGTGGTCTTCCCTGCTTAGAAAGCTTCTGAAACATGCACAATGGGATTAAAAGCACTCTCAATAAAGTTCATTACCTCCATGATCCTTTCCATCTTCCTGTGAAATTAACTGTATCTCCTATACGTACATCTACTTAAGGTAGTAATTTAATGGCAGTAACATCTATATCTAGGAGCGTTATTTTTCTCTTGGGTCTGCTTCACACTCAGAGATCTCTTCATAGTGTTTAGAACAAAACCCAGAAATGCTGTTTTCCTTCTGTTTTAGAGAAATGAGGGAGAAAAGGACAAAGGAGAACAATCAAAGCAATTTTAAAGTGATCATCTTAGAAAATAGCAAAGCCACACATATGAGTGCTCAGTAACGAAGGAAGATGAATCATGGGTATATACACTTGATTTGCACTATATAATTTCTTGAATTTTTAGTTTTTCATCTTATACTCTCATCTCTTCTGTTCTATATGCAATCTTGGTCTGTCTTTTTATTTAGGAAAATCATGTTTATTTCCCCTATTTTCATATACAGTCAAAGTATGTATGTATGTATGTATGTATGTATGTATGTATGTATGTATGTATTCTTAAGCCTACTCACCCCTCTTTTTTTAGGTAGAGCTCTGATTTTGTACCCTTCTCTACTCTTCTCACCCTTGACTCAGACTGAGCTTCTCCCCAGCAGGAAACCCCAGCTTGCTGAAATGAGTCATCATCATCTCTCTGGTGAGCATGTGAATTAGGTCTTCTCAGTATTGGAGGAGATGGGCTGAGAAAGGGCTTCCCAGGTAGTGCTAGTGGTAAAGAACACGCGAGACAATGCAGGAGACACAAGAGACCATGGTTACGTCCCTGGGTTGGGAAGGTCCCCTGGAGGAGGGCATGGCAACCCACTCCAGTATTCTTGCCTGGAGAATCCCATGGCCAGAGGAGCCTGGCAGGTTCGTAGGATCACAAGGAGTCGGACATGACTGAAGCGACTTAGCACGAAAGCCCGTGCTGAGGAAGAGGAGGAGGAGAGCTCTGAATTCCTACAACCCAGGGACAGTCTTTTTCTTTGTACATCTGGACATGGCTCTTTTTAACTGTGTCTCTTGAAACTGTCACATACATCCTACATCTCTGAATGTAACCTTTAGGAGGGTGGTAGAGGATGAATGGAATTTAAGTCTGTGATGACTTTGCACCCAGGGGTCCACTAATCCCAGAGGCTCTGACCTTTAAGTAAAAGTTCATATACTTTGGTCAAATGGACCCTTATTATGCCTTTGCTTAATGACCTGCAGCTAAAAAGATTTCAGATGGCTCCAGAATATGTTTCCTTTCAATAATTTAAATTCTAAAACCTTGACCTTGTCTGCATTACTACTCAAAATTACCCTGACGATTCTGTCTTTTCTTTTCTACATAGTTTCCTGTCGAATCCTGCAGATTTCACTTTGTAAATATCTCTTGAATCAGTCTTTTCTCATCTATTCCCCATTCAGTCTTTTAGTTCACTCCCTCATAATTTTTCTCTTGGAGTCTTGTTAAAGCCTTATCAGCCCTCTATCTCAAATAAATTCTTTGCCTGTAGGATGATCTTGTAAGTTTCAAATACAGTAGGTCATTTTCTATGCTTCAAGGCATCTCAAAATGTTTCTCCGTATTCAGGTTCAAGACAAAACCCTTTTATGTGATTAATCATCACTTCTTTACTTTTTTTCTTTCTTGTCTTTTTTTTTTTTTTTGGCTTTTTCCTGCTTGCCATATGCTAGATTTTTTAAAAATTTTATTGAAATATATCTGATTTACAATGTTGTGTTAGTTTCAGGTGTACAGCAAAATGAATCAGTTTTACATATATCCATTCTTTTTCATGTTATTTTCCTATGTAAGTTATTAAAGAATATTGAGTAGAGTTCCCTGTGCAATATAGTAGGTCCTTATTAGTTGTCTTGAAAATAGAAGCAGACTCAACGGATCTCTCTGAGAAGCCAGCCCTCTCACCCTAACTTCCGTTTTGTGTGTGTGTCCACCTTCCTCTCCTTATCTCTCACCATCCTTGCCTGGTACGGTGCTGAACACACTGTTATGTCATTTTTATTGCTTTTTTTTTTTTTTTTTTCTGAATTTCTCCTCTACTGAATGAGCTATTTCAGAACACAGAGCATAACCTTACCAATACTTCATACCATGAAGAAAAGCTCTCAATAAATAATTTCTGATAAATGACAATATCTAATGGCTTCCCAAGTTATAAAATAATGATTCTAAAAGGCACAAGGCTAGTTAGCAACGCAAATGCAGTTAGAATTGAGAACTCCTTTCTATTTCAATATGCTGTTTCAGATTTAGTTTACTTTAGACCCTAGTGGTTCAAACTTAGAACTGTCATTTAAGACAAATAGCTTCTTCAAAAGACTTTACCAGAGCCTTATAGTTAGAATTGCTTGAGGCAGATCTTTTAACCTTCCTATCATCCTCCTTCTTATTTACAAAACAGAGGCAATAGTATTGCTCATCTCTTTTTGCCAAGGAATGATTAATGTAAGGGTCAGTGAAACCAATATCCATGGAAATGATTAAAGGCAAGGTTAGAACTCAAAAAGAATATCCTCATGCTCTTTTTTAGCTTGCTAATATCCTTCTGTGTATTTACTGAATGCAAGAAATTTACTCACAGTACAACTCGGAGTACATTTTTCCTGTTGCTTCTGAGAACGTAATATGAGACAAACAAAAGAAGCACAACACATCATCTGTACATACCCTTCTGTGTTAAAAATGAAATCTAACATCTTTCTATTTCACTCTGTTTATGTGTCAGGCAACAAGCCCTTGACCCTATAATGTTATATTTCAATGCATTTAATCAATTCTACATTTATACCCTGAAATGCTGTGCACTTGGGTTCTGCTCAGTATGTGACAGTATAAATACACTGGTTCTATGGGGAATGATCATAATAGTTAGAATGAAGTGAAGTCTGAGTTGTCTTTCTGAATATTTTAAGCATGATGAGAGCTATGTTGCTATGTAAATAAAAACAATATCTTCTAGACAGACTCATTTCTCATCTTCCTCAGTTATCTCCTCAAATGTTAGTATGAGGAAGCCTTTCTCAACTATTCTGTTTAAAATGGTACCCCTCCTTCTATGCACTCCATCACACACACACACACACACACACACACACACACACACAGTCCTCTCTCTCTCTCTCCCATCCTCCCCGCCCCCCCCTTTTTTTCCCTCTTTCCTTCCTTTCCTTCCTATTTTCTTTCCTGGGCATTCTTTCCTGCAGCTTTATCACCCCTGAATCACACAACCCTAGATGACACATCATTTATTTTACTTTGACCCACCCTTTACTTTATTTGTTTGTTGACACCATGCCTGTCTCCTTCCACAGAACGTAAGACTCATGAAGGCAAAGGCAGGTTTCTTCATGCCCGTTACAGCATCAGCAAGTATAAGGTACTCAATAACCAAGGACTGGAATAATGAATATCTTACGCTGCAGAGATCATTTCAATTTGAAGATTCTTTCAAAAAAGGAGCTATTTTTCCATAAAAACATTTTTATTTTTTGTCCATTTACTGAAGAATAATTGATTTATAAGGTTATATTGGTTTCAGAAGTATATCATAATGATTCAGTATTTTTATAGATTATGTTCCATTTAAAGTTATTACAAAGTAATGACCATTGTTCCTTGTGTTGTACAATGTATCCTCATAGCTTGTTTATTTTATACATACTAGTTTGTATCTCTTAATTCCCCTAGCCTATTTTGCCTCTCTGCCTTCCCTCTACAATTCATCCTCTATATCTCTGAGTCTACTTCTGTTTTGTTACATATGCTTGTTTTATTTTTGAGATTCCACATATAAGTGATGGGCTTCTCAGGTGGCACTAGAGGTAAAGAATCTGCCTGCCAATCCAGGGGAAGCAAAACACATAGGTTCAATCACTGGGTTGGGAAGATCCCCTGGCATAAGAAATGGCAATCTGCTCCAGCATTCTTGCCTGGAAAACCCCATGGAGCCTGGTGGGCTATAGTGCATGGAACCACAGAGTTGGACACAACCTATAAGGGATAAAATAGCATATTTTTCTTTCTCTGTCTGATTTATCAACCACAATGAGATATCATCTCACACCTGTCAGAGTGACTCTCTTCAAAAAGAACACAAATAATAAATGTTGGTGAGGCTGTGGAAAAAGGGGAATACTTGTACACTATTGGTGGGAATGTAAATTGGTGCAGCATCTATGGAAAACAATTTGGAGATTTCGCAGAAAAGGACCCTGTGACCTGTGACCTGCTTTGTTTTCTTGACACTTAAAAAAAAAAATTATCACAGTAGAAATATCTTCAGTATCTTCAAAGGTCATTCTCTAAATGGTTTTAGCATCTTCAGTAATTGTCAACTGTCATTAAATGTCGCCTGGCTTTGCTAGGTGTTAAGCATTTCTATCATGATATCCTAGTACCATGCCATTATTCAGAAATCTTCTCAAGTGTGCCCTTTGAAATCTATTAACACAGTTTCTGACACAGCAACTCATGAGTAGAGAAACACAGTTGATAAAAAGACTAAAAGAAAATGAATGATTCCACATTTTGTCTCACTGCTTTAAAGAGATTATTTATCCTCTGAGATACAAAATATGATGATAAAAGTTAAAGGAACAGAATCACTTATAAATGGATCACCCAAACCCACACAAACGCTCTATGTAACCATCAGCCCATGTACCACTAAGGAAGATAATTGAAGAAAGTCTGTTTCTAAGACAACAGCATTTCCTTGTATGTCTTATGCTATAATAATAGTTCTGTGACTCTCGGGATCGTCTGGAATTTTGCCAGGAATAAAACACTGTGGATTATCAAAACTGTTAAGCACCTCTTCAAAGGATCAAAATAAACAAGGAAACTGATTTTGTTTTATTGATTAAAAGCAAGTATTACAGTAATCTCATAACAATTTATAGTGAGCTATCATGACGAGGTAGAATTCAAATATTTAAAAATATAGTATATTTTAATTAAAATTGCTACTGATAAGAGAAACACACCTACTAATTTTGAAGGGTTACTTTCCTGACCATATCAAAAAAAAACAGATTAAGGTTATCATCCTTGAATTTCCTTCTCAATATTTTACTATCCTTCTCAATACCTCATGTGCTTACTCATCCTGACCATGCCTAAATTTTCTCTATAAAATGGAAAGAATAACAGTGATACACTGAATGAAATTTTAAAAAAATCATAGACTGAGAACAGCTATGAGCATTCTGTATAAAAATTATTTCACGAAAAATACAAAAAGTTAACACCATGAATAATTCTGATTCCAAAAATATTTCATATGCTTAATTCTACATAAGTGATAAGACCTTTATTTTATTAACTATTATATTTCAGTCTTGGAGAAGGAAATGGCAATCCAATCCAGTATTCTTGCCTGGAGACTCCCATGGACCAAGGAGAATGATGGGCTACAATCCCTGGGGTCACAAAAAGTCTGACATGATTGAGCTACTGGGCACATATTTCAGTCGTATGAATGTTATTACCAGAACATGTGTTTTTAACAAATATTTCAAGCATTTTTCTTCTCATCAGATATCCAAAAAAAGGAAAGAGTATTAATAATGCATATTTAGATTGAAATATTCTTTTTTAATGAAAGAATTACCTTTGCATATTTTAAAATTAAGTTTCATACAGCATGTTGATAAAATACATTTAAAAAGATCCCTTACTCCTGCCCTCACCAGTTTTTCCACAAAAAAAAAAAAAAAAAAAAAAAACAGTCTCAAGATTATTAGACAATTCAGTAAAGTGTTTGCTTTTTTTTTTTTTTTTTGGTTGGTTTGTTTTTGAAGTTACTTGTAAATTCAATTCAAGAAAAGATACAAATGAGGGAAGAAAAGAGATATAATAAATTTAAAGAATAACTAATAAGTTCCTGCCATGAATAAGGGGAAAATATACATAGATAAAATTTGATAACACAAGCCAAACTATGATAAACTCCAAAAGGTAGAAACAAAGTCTTAAATGCCATGAAAACAAATGAATTATTTTATTTTTCTTTTGCCTTTTTAAATCAAAATATAGTTGATTTATACTATTGTATTACTTTCTAGTGTACACCCAGATTGAGTTATGTCAGATTCTTTTCCATTATTGTTTACATTATTGGTACATTATTGTTTTATTCACTAAGTCATGTCTGGGTTTTGCAGTGCCATGGATTCCAGACTGCCAGGCTTTCTGTCCATGGGATTTCCCAGGCAAGAATACTGGAATGGGTTGTGATTTTCTTTTCCAAGGGATCTTCCCGACTCAGGGATCAAACTGTGTCCCCTGCATTGGCAGGGGGATTCTTTACCACCGAGCCACCTGGGAAGCCCACCGTTCAGTACAGGATAGTGAATATAGTTCCGTGTGCTGCACACTAGGACCTTGCTGTTTATCTATTTTATATATAGTGGTATGTATCTTAACGGGCTTCCCTGGTAGCTCAGCTAGTAAAGAATCCACCTGCAATGCAGGAGACCTGGGTTCCATCCCTGGGTTGGGAAGATCCCCTGGAGAAGAACACGGCAACCCACTCCAGTATTCTTGCCTGGAGAATCCCATGGACAGAGGACCCTGGTGGGCTACAGTCTGTGGGGTCGCAAAGACTTAGACACGACTGAGCATAGCACAGCACAGTATTTACCTATGACAAACCTAGACAGAATATTAAAAAGCAGAGGCATCACCTTGCCAACAAAGGTCCATCTAGTCAAAGCCATGGTTTCTCCAGTAGTCGTGTACGGGTTTGGATCATAAAGAAAGCTGAGTGCCAAAGAATTGATGTTTTCAGAAGATCAAACCAGTCAATCCTAAAGGAAATCCACTCTGAATATTCATTGGAAAGACTGATGCTGAAGTTGAAGCTCCAATACTTTGGCCACATGATGTGAAGAGCTGACTCACTGGAAAGGACTCTGATGCTGGGAAAGATTGAAGGCAAAAGGAGAAGGGGTCAGCAGAGGATGAGAAGGTTATAGAGTATCACTGACTCAACAGACATGAGTTTGAGCAAACTCCAGGAGATAGTGGAAGACAAGAAAGCCTGGCACATTGCAGTCCAGGAGGTCACAAAGAGCCTGACATGACTTTGTGACTGAACAGCAGCAACAGTATGTATCTACTAATGCTAACCTCAAAATTTATTTTTCCCCTGTCCCCTTTCCCCTTTGGTAACCATAAGTTTGCTATGCAAGCTCACATTTCAGTCTGAATTATAACACAGGCAAAGGAATATTAATACAAAGGTTAAAGAAAAAATACTGAATCAGAATACTTTTTTATTTCATTCTAGTAAGACCAAACAATATGCTAATAAGCCAAACATTCACTTGCTTTCTGGAAGGTTTTCCAGAATTTGTTCCTCCGTTCTCATTGGTTTCCTTACAGGGCCTCACAGTAAGCCTTTTGAAATTGTAGTTTACTCTACAGACAGACCGGAGAAGGCAATGTCACCCTATTCCGGCACTCTTGCCTGGAAAATCATGGACAGAGGAGCCTGGTAGGCTGCAGTACATGAGGTCGCTAAGAGTCGGACACAACTGAGCGACTTCACTTTCACTTTTCACTTTTATGCACTGGGGAAGGAAATGGCAACCCACTCCAGTGTTCTTGCCTGGAGAATCCCAGGGACGAGGGAGCCTGGTGGGCTGCCATCTCTGGGGCCGCACAGAATCGGACACGACTGAAGCAACTTAGCAGTTAGCTACAGACAGACAGGCGTTTCATACCGCCTTTTGTTCATGTTCCTTCAACCACTTTCAACACATCAGATTGCTCATTATTTAGGGAATAAGATTTCATTAAACACTACATCAAATGCCCCACTAAAATCAATACACAGGATACCTGCTTTGTGGCCTTTATTTACTAAAGTTGTGGTTCTATCAAGACCCAGAAAAAAACAGCTCTCTATATAGGATATCTATGAGTTATGTTTATCTGTCTTTTGAGAGTTAGCATATATGTTTTTCTTAAAATTTGTTATTTTACTTTACTAGGAAGAAGATTAGACATATTCGAGAAAAATTGGCTTGCCTACTTTCCAAATCACAAGAGAATGACACATTTTAATCTATAATGTTTTATATTTTTCAGGTTCTGTGACTTCTAAAAAGTCAATCATTCATTATTTGATAATTCTTTATTTGATAATTCACTTAAACAAGTTGTATCCACTATGTTGTCAGTTTTCCATGATTAAAATACATTTTATAATTGAATTACTTTGGTTCTATATGCCCAATTATCTAGTTATTGGAAAACTTGTGTACTTGAATGTGAAATGTTTTGGCTAAATTGAAAAACCTGCCTCCAAAAGACACAAATACATACCACTTTAAATATTGTGAGTAATTTATAAGGATGGCATCAATGGACTTGTTCAGTCACTAAGTCGTGTCTGACTCTTTGTGGCCCTATGGACTTCAGCACACCTGGCTTCCCTGTCCTTCACTATCTCCTGGAGTTTGCTCAAACTCATGTTGGTGATGCCATCCAACCATCTCATTCTCTGTTGCTTCCTTCTCCTCCTGTCCTCAATCTTTCCCAGCATCAGAGTCTTTTCAAAACACGAAATATCTAGGCTGACTCACTAAACCTATAGTCTTAAAACCAAACTTTTGTGTTGAGCCATTGGCCACAAGGGATTGTGAAGTAACTGGGGGCTCTGATTCCTCTAGCCATGCTAACCCTGGCTACTCAAGCTAAGAAGGTGATAAGTATTGAAATGATAAACAACCACAGATTGCAGCTTGATTAATTTTCGTTCTAGAAGTATTGGTGATTTCTGCATAATTCTAGTTTGCTTTTAAAGCACAAACTCTGAGCTCATCATATCTGCTTTCCATCTCTTAATGTCAAGAGTGTCACAAGAATGAAATTACAGAAAGGCAAATTACTCATTGATCCATAAATACTTAGACTTGTACAATGTTTGAGCAGACAGGATGCCTATGGAACATTTGCTTTAACTGCCTTATTTTGTATACGGGGAGAAGGGTTCCACTGACAACAGGCAGCTTTCTCAGAGTAGCACAGCCAATTAGAAGCAAGAGTAGCACATAATTTCTACTGAACCTGTCTGAAATTCTACCCATAATGCCACACTCTCCTCATTCTTCAAGAAGAGGATAGTTTCATTGTTGAGTTTACAGGATTCAAAATCTCTATGAAAAAATTTGCTATAATATCTAGAATTGCTGTAAGGCATTCTAGAATTCCCAGGAGTACTAAGGTATGTAGATGTGAACTATAATGATGACTTGTTCAGAATTCATTGCTATATCCTATACTTAAACTAAATATTTTGTTCACTATATTTAATTTTATAAAGAGAAAGATCAGAATAAATCAAGAAAAGCAATGATCTCGTCTTAAAAAGCCTTATTCTATCACATGTTTTCCACTCCCATCAACATGATGGTTTTTTTTTTAAACTCTGTATCTCCAACCAAAATCTCCCTTCTGTACCCCAGACCTTACTATTTAATAGGCAACACTATTTAATGACCATGAGCACCTCAAACTCAAAATGTCAAAAGTAGAATTCATCATGTTCTCCAGTGCACATGAGAAACTCATGTTTCTCCAGTGCCCACTCTTCACAACACAACCAAGTGATTACCAATTATTCCAGGCTCCTTTTCATTATTTTCTGTGATCAAAGAGTATAACTAGCATCCCTGCCTCTAGCAGCCCAGAGCTCCACCCATTCAGCAACTCCATACATCCTGTTTCACGTCCTACATGGAAGCAGTCACAAGAGCTTCTCTGTTGTATAGCCTTTAAGTCTCTCTCCCATCCTCAATACCTCTATCTGGACTCCCGTTCTTTCTATATCTTCTCATCCCCAGCTCAATCACACCTTAGACCAGGGGTCCCCAACCCGAGGCCATGGACACTAGGCCCAGTCCTTGGCTGGATAAGAAGCAGGCTGAAGAGCAGGAGGTGAGCAGCAGATGAGCAAGTAGAGCTTCATCTGGATTCACAGCCCCTCGCCATCACTCTCGTCACTGCCTAAGTGCCACCGCCTCTCAGATCAGTGGTGGCATAATAAATAGCATGGGCTTGAACCATCCCAAAACCTTCCCTGCCCCAACATCTGTTGAAAAACTGTCTTGGCTGAAACTGGTCCCTGGAGCCAAAAAGATTGAGGACCACTGCCTTAGACTCTCACATTGTTCTCCTGGATTAATAGAACCAAAGCTGAACTGCTGCATTGTTGCTTTCTCTCCAGAATGTAAATGGAGAACTTGCAGTTCTGCTTGGTCCACACTCTTTACAATGGCATATGAAGACTGTCCTGACCTGGCCCTGGTTATCGCCACAACCTCATCCCTTCTGATTATGCTTCACTACTGAATGTCCCCTATATTTAACTTTGCACGTCTCAGTAAGTTGTGTGTTTTCTTTCATGTTCAGACCTTTCAGGTGTGTTCTCTGAGGAGAATAATGAACTTTCTCTAGGACTTATCCTGTGGCTTCCCAGGTGGCGCAGTGGTAAAAAAAAAATCTGCCTGCCAATGCAGGAGATGCAGGAGACAGAGGTGCTATCCCTCTGCTTGGGAAGATCCCCTGGAGGAGAAAATGGCAACCCACTCCAGTATTCATCCTAATTTTGTTTAATTGAGCAAAGATGCTCTTCCTTCCAAACCAGCTAAGCTATTGTCTCTTTAGGGAAGCCTTTTCTGATTGCCGCAAATGTATTAGTTGCTGATCATAACCATTACTGTACAAAATTAAATACACTTCAATTAGGAAGTAGCACACTACATGTGATTTTTCCATTTTGAGGGTTTGCTTCTTTTTTAATTTCTTTTAAATTTTCTGTGGTTCTACAGCCTCTGATTCAGTAAAACAAGGGAGTTGCATTGAATGAAACTTTAAAATACCTTCTAAATGTAGATATTTTATATTTCTTATAGCATATGAGGTGCTAATTTTAAAGAAGAGGATTTCATAAGCACTTATTATGTATAAATTATTAAACATTCATTTTCTCATTTAATTTGATACTAGTAGGAATACCTTATGTTACCGTAACAGAAACTTAGTTTAACCACTTTTAATAAAAGTAATAATTGTATGACCGCACAAAACGAAACAAAACACCAATCTCAAAATAAACATTAGCCCCTGGTACAATTGAATCCAGGGCTCAAACCATAACTTCAATACTTGATGTCTCCTTCATTTTTATCTCTTTATTCCTCAGAGTTAGTCTGTTTCTCATATAAGACCTCTTAGAAGCAATTACCCTGAAAAAAAGCTCAAGTTTTTCATTATCATTCATTTAATAATTCCAGAAGAAATAGAGTTTTTCTTTCCCAATAATTATAGCAAAATTTCATGGTTGGATCTTACTGAAGCTACTTGGGTTATATGCATAATCTCCTGTGATCAGAGACATTCAAAAGTAGAACTAACTAGTCCTTAGTACCCAAACCTAAATTAAGAGTACTAGGTCAGGCCCACTCAGACCTCCTAATCTGAGATCAGGGTAGGATTTGTTGCCAAAAGATAATCTCTTATTAGAAGAAAAGAGATTTATGCTAAAATTAGCACATAATCTGCAACAAAATCCAACAATTTGTGAGGCTGGTATTATGATCCCCATATATTTTCTCACCAAACTAGGGGTCAGCACACTTTTTCAGGAAAGGACAAGAGAGTCAATATTTTAAGTGTTTTTTTTTTTTTTTTTTTTTGAGTCATAGGTGGTCTCTATCACATATTCTCCTGTTTTTTACAACCCCTCAAAAAATGTGAAAAGCTTCCTTCGCGTGGAGGCTGTATGGGAACCAGCAGTGAGCCGGATTTGACTCATGGCTCTGGGCCCTGCACTAGACAGTGTTTGAAGGTAGAATCTGTGTTTTGGTGGTATTGGTATTCTCAGAGCACATAGTGAGTGCTCCATTAATGTTTGTTTGGTCAGTAAGTGCAGGTTTGACTCCATTACATTGAGGATTAAAATGAGGGTGTGAATTTCAAACTCATTTCATACATTTGTTGTTGCTGTTGTTCAGTCGCTCAGTCACATCCCACTTTTTGTGACCCCACGGGCTGGCAGCAGGCCAAATTTCCCTGTCCTTCACCATCTCCCAGAGCTTGCTTAAAACCATGTCCACTGAGTTGATGATGCTCTATAACCATCTCATCCTCTGCCACCCTCTTCTCTTTTGCCTTCAATCTTTCCCAGCATCAGGGTCTTTTCAGTGAGTCAGCTCTTCTCATCAGGTGGCCAAAGTATTGGGCCTTCAGCTTTAGCAGCAGGCCTTCCAACGAATATTCAGGGTTAATTTCTTTTCGGATTGACTTTTAGTCATAGCATGAGAATAACAGAGATGGAAACACTTGCTCAAACACTTGACAAATTTAATCTGACCTCAGCCTTTTGGGGAGAACAGTTTGAAGAAGAAGGGGAGAAGGAAGGAAGAAAGAAAAGAGCTGAGATGTTAAACAATAATCCTTCATGCAGTCATTAAAGATCATACGGAGAATGCAGTGGGCCTTTCTAATGGTAGAGCAGAGGGGAAAATACAAAGAATCTGAGAAAACACATTCTTCTGGGGCACCACCCAAACAGTAACTGTCAGTGCCTAAAGGACAAGTTCATGAGATAAACTGTTGAGAGAGAGGTAGAAACGTCTCTAGTTATATTTTTAAACACAGAACCTATCTAACTTATGCCTCCAAGCTTCTAAAGCCAAAGCCCTCAGCTTCCCATAGCCACACTTGCTAAGATGTACAGCCATGGCAACAATCAAAGGAAGTGGAGCTTCTGTGACAGCTGGAATGAAATACTAGGGAGAGAAAAATCACAACTTCATATTTGCGTGTGCGTGAATGCTCAGTTGTGTCCGACTCTTTGCGACCTCATGGATGGCAGCCCACCAGGCTCTTCTGTCCACAGAATTTTCCAAGCAAGATTACTGGAGTGGGTTGCCATTTCCTACTCCAGGGGATCTTCCTGACCCCGGGATCGAATCTGAGTCACCTACATCTCCTGCACTGACATAGAGAATCTTTACTACTGTGCCACTTTGGGGAGTTTTAATTTATGCTATATAGAATTATCTTATTCATCTGTCTTTAATAAACACATGTCAAAATTTCATGTATGTCGTTGTACCACTTCAATAATTCCATGACATTTTTTCTACCACTATGATCTGACAGTCTTTCAGCCTCACATAAATGCCAAGTTCTTTGATCCCAACATCTTTTCCACAAGTCATCCCTCATGAAGTCCTCTTTTCCTCCTCATGTAGTTTAAAATACACAATCAAGGGAGCAATTATATCCACTCTTAATTTCTTGCTACTCATTATGGCTGAATGGTAGCATCCAAAATGATATGCCCCTGTTCTAATTCCAAGAACTTATTTAGAGAAAAAGAGAGGGGTCTTTGCAAATGTAGTTATGTCAAAGATCTTGAGATCATTCTGAATTATTATTAATGTGGACTCTAAATCCAATGACAAATTTCCTTATAAATGACACACAGTAGGCATGCAGAGAAAGTGATATGAAGACAGAGACAGCAATTCTAGTGCTGTGGCCACAAGTCAGAGAGAAGAGAAGGAGGAAATGTGTCCAAGGGGAACAGATATTGGAGTGATGAGGCCAGAAGTCAAAAAATGTCAACAGCAACCATAAGCTGAAAGAGGCAAAAATATATATTTTTATATATATTTCCCCTTAAAGCCTTTGGAGAGAGTTTGCCTGTGCTGACACCTTGATTTCAGACTTCTGACCTCTAGAACTACAAGAGAAAATAAATTTGTATTGTTTTAAGCCACCCAGTCTGTAGTGATTTGTTACAGCAACCACAGAAAATTTTTTAGAGTTGTCTGGGTCGTAGCAAACCTCCACCTCCTCTGAACCTTATCCCATGCACTGAACATGGCTGGAGAAAACTCACAACTATTACCATTTTAAACCTATAACTACAAACTTCCCTGGTTGTTTTGTGCTCTTTCTAGTCCTTCTCATGAATGACTTCTTATACTCACTCTTGACTGGCATTATCACTTTATCTTTCCCTGAAAATAAATAGAAAAAATCAAAGAAGTTTTATAGACTCTTATCAAGCAGTAGGTAGCCATTTATCCTGGATATGTAGATCAGGTATTCATACTCCCCTCTAAACATTTAAGGACAATTCCAGCCCATGAGCTAATCAACCGTTTCTTGCCTATCAAAGGTCAAGACTCCAAAGATCACCCCATTTCTTCTATATACATCAAGTTTTCTCTCTCTTGCAGGGGTCCCCAACCTCTGGGATCTAATGCCTGATGATCCAAAGTGGAGAAATAAAGTGCACAATAAACGTAATGCACTTGAATCATCCCGAAACCACACCACCACCTCCAGTCCATGGAAAAAACTGTCTCCCATGAAACTGGTCCCTGGTGCCAAAGCATCTGGGAACTGCTGCTCTACTGAGTTGCATTCAGCATACAAAAATATGCTTCTGTATACCATCTATAGTCATAATTCTTCCTTACGCAGCAAAGCTCCACTAAGTTGTCTGAACTGGTTCCCTGCAATTCCTGTCTTCTCATTCGGGGTTAAACATACTCTCAAGTTTTGCCCCTGCTCCAGCAGTACTCTTAGCAAGGTGTCCTAACTGGATGCTCCTAAATTTAGTGATCAGTTTCTATTTCCCCCTTTACTGGACTTGTCAGTAGCACTCAACACAGTCCCAATGTCTTCCTCCTTGTTAAAATCTCTTCACTTGGGTTTGAGAGCCCCATACTCCTGTTTTTATGCCTCCCTCACTGACCATTCTTATTTTCCTTGCTAGTTTCTCCTCTTTTCCCTAGCTCTTAGCTTTGTTATATCTCAAGGATTTCCCTTGTCCTCTTTATTTCCCACACTCAAATTTTTTTGTGATCATACTGTCTCAAGAATTTAAATATCATCTATTAGTAGGATAATCCTAAATTTATGTCCCCAGTCAAGACTCTTCTCCCAAACTCCAGACTATATTCACCTGTTTCCTTTACTTATCCATTCATTTGCACTTGAAAGTAGACATCTCAAACTTACATCCAAAACAGATCCTTTGAGTTCTCGCCCACAAAATTATCTTTTCACAGTATATTAATGGACAGACTATTATCTATTAATGGATAATGGGTATTATCCACAGTTTATCCATTAGTTAATGGGTTTCCCTGTGTCTCAGATGGTAAAGAATCTACCTGCAATGTGGGAGATGTAGGTTCAGTCCCTGGGTTGGGAAGATGCCCTGGAGAAGTAAATGGCAACCCACTCCAGTGTTCTTGCGTGGGAAATCCCATGGACAGAGGCGCCTGATGGTCTACAGTACAGGGGGTCACAAAGTCAGATGACCGAGTGACTTTCTCTTCACTTCATCCAATAATTACTTAGGACAAAAACCTTCGGTATGGTATCAGAGACATCTATATATATTTTTTGCATCCCACATCCAAATTATCAGAAAATATTGTAGGTTCTATATTGTAGGTTATCCAAATATGCTGAGAATAAGTTAATTAATTTCCACCTTCATTGTAAACACCTGGTCCAAACAACCATTATCTCTTATCTGATCTGAAAGTTGCCAGCTTTGTCTTTTAAGACTATAACTCAGATTATATCACTTCTCAAAATGTTTGCAATAGTTACCCTACATCATTCGGAAAGGAAATTAAAATCTTCAGACTAGTGTATACCATTTATATCTTTCACCATATTTTCTGTCGTCTCCTGCATTCGTTTCTCTACAGCTATGTGGGCACCCTTGCTGTTCCTACAAAATACCTGGCAACCTTCTGTTAGAACATTTACACTGGTTGTTCCCTCAGACTGGAATACCCGCTCCCCAGATAACTGCAGGTATAACTCTTTCACATCCTTTAAATCTCTGCTCAAATGTCATTCTTCTCTGAGGTCTACACTGACCACTATATTTGAGAATTACCCTGACCCCAACTGCTGCACTCCCTATTTGCCTTCCATGATAGGGTAAATATTCTCCATGATCCTTATCATTTTCTGTCGTACTATATAATTTCTTTTACTCCTTGGATCACCAGTTGATTTTTGCTCCCCTCCCCCACTAACTAGAATAATTTCCCCAAGGCAGAGATTTTTGGCTATCTTTTCCCACTGATAGATCTCAGAGTCTTAGGATGGTACCTGGCACTTTGTAGGCGTCCATCAGAATTCATCTGAATAAGTATTGTACTCCAGTGACCCACTCTATCACACAGAAGTAATAGGTCTTTGAGTAATTCCATTTAATTTCAAATACTCTCATTCAAATGATTTGAATGTCAGTAAATTGAACAGTCAGAGAAAAATATAACCATAAAGACCACTTTTAGATGCCAACATTTCATAATTTCAAAACCTTATTAGGTACTAATTTTTGATAACAAGAAGAGGAATTGACATTAATCAGACACTAACATCATGCTAGAATCCTTACAATTCATTTTGATTGATTGAAACATAGTTGTTTTACAATGTTGTGTTAGTTTCTGCTGCACAATGAAGTGAATCAGCTCTATGTATTCATATATCCCCTCCTTCTTGGTCTCTCTCCCATCCCCCAGCCCCACCCATCTAGGTCATCACAGAGCTCCAAGCTGAGCTTTCTGAATTTTATAGCAGGTACCCACTAGTTATTGTTTTAAACATGGTAGTGTATATATGTTAACCCAGTCTCCCAGTTCACCCCAGCCCTTCTCCCACTGCCCCCACCATATCCACACACCCAATTCTCTACATTTGTGTCTCTCTTCCTGCCCTGCAGATACGTTCATCTATACCATTTAGCTAAATTACACATATATGTGTTAATATATATTTGTTTTTCTCTGACTTTTTCCACTCTGTATGATAGGCTGTAGGTCCACCCATGTCTCTACCAATGACCCAATTTCCTTCTTTTATATGGCTGAGTAATATTCCATTGTATATATGTACCGTTATTTTCTTTATCAATTCATCAGTCTATAGACATTTAGGTTGCTTCCATGTGCTAGCTAGAACTATATGTATTGTACTATATATATTGTAATAGTGCCACAGCGAACATCAGAGTGCATATGTATTTTTGAATTATCATTTTCTCTGAATATATGCCCAGTAGCATACAGTAATTCTATTTTTAGTTTTTTAAGGAACCTCTATTCTGTTCTCCATAGTGGCTGTATGTAATATTTTAATCCAACAACTCACTTAAAATTCTATGGAGTAAGGTATTCTCTTCTCATTTTATAAGTGAAGCTTATATGGGAAGCTTTATTATTGTTTAGTCTCCAGTCATATCTGATTATTTTGTGACCCCATGGAATGTAGCTCGCCAGACTCTTCTATCTATGGGAAGTTTAAGTCACTTATAAGCAAGAAAAACTGAAATTTTAGTACACATTTATCTAACTACAAACATATGCAATATATACAATGATCCGTTTAACTGATCTGTTCAGTTAAAAGTTATGTCACTGCTTTGGTCCACTGTCATGGACTGGCCTGCTATTTTCTGCCTAGCACTTTACGATTCTTTTGGCAGCTCACAAGTCTCCATCTTCTTCATATCTTTGGAAGAAACTAGGATATTTGCAAAGACCTTATGATGTGGCTGCAATCAACTTTGGAAGTCCACAGCTCATCTACATTCATCCAGTCATTCCCCTTCTTTGGAAATCACATGGAGTTTTAGCTTTGCAAGCTTTAAGGGAATTCATGCTGAATTTGGTTTCCCAGGTTATGGAGGGAATCATTCTTAAAAAAGAGAAAGAGAGAGAGAATGAATCTCTTATGCGAAAGGTACAGGAAGAGAGATGGAGGGAGGTGGAGGGAGAATAAAAGAGGAAGAGAGGGAAGGAGGGAAATGGGAGAGGGAAGAAGAGGGAGAGAGAGAGAGAGATTATTGGGGCAGAGAAGGTTCTGATTACTTAGTTCTTGGAGTAGAGCTTATTCTAGTTTCAGATATTTCCAAATTGGGACTGCAACCCTGTCACTCAAAGATTAATTTTTTTTAGATTTTTAAATCCTCTCACATTTTGGTAACCCTGCATTTATTGAATACAGTATTACAGCCTAACAGGGTGCAATCATTAACTTAAGTACCTGAAATTCCAAACACTAGCCCTATAATATAATGAAGTTCAAGTGGCCATATCTTGGAAAGTGAACGTGAGTTAATTACACAAGCCTGAGAACAAATGCATGAAATAAAATATTATATCCTTAGGAAATATGTCTAAAAATAAGAATAAAAAATCTGAAATAAGAGTCAGTTATTCCTGTAGGTCCAAGAGCCCTTGTTTTCTCCATGTGCTTTAAAGATTCCCTTGTACCTCAGTCGGTAAAGAATTTGCCTGAAGTGCAGGAGACCCGGGTTCGATCCCTGGGTTGGGAAGATCCCCTGGAGAAGGAAATGGCAACCCATTCCAGTATCCTTGCCTGGAAAATCTCATGGACAGAGGAACCTGGTGGATTGCAGTCCATGGGGTTGCAAAGAGTCAGGCATGACTGAGCGACTAACACACATAATTTTAAGAAGGTGTAAGAAGCCCGGGCAAATAATGAAAATGAGTGTCCTGAGCTATATGCTAAAAAAATTAATAGAAAAAATTAATTCATAATTACTTCAAAGAAATCATAGTGGTAACAATCACTTTGTCACCATGGAAGGATTTTTCCATATTTTTAAGGGACAGGTCCTAGTAGGTCCTGCCATTTGTTACCATTTCTGTAAACTTTCTGAAGAAATTCAGAAATTTGAGTTTTTATGAAAGAAACTTCTGTATTTATATATATTAATTCAAGGCTTTATAACACAGTGCATGGAAACAGAATGCATCTGTAGGCTTCAGTCAGGCCCTAGCATGTGCTTTCGCCTCTCAGTGATTATCTGGGGCCAGGAATGATGAGGAAAATGAACAAAGGATCAGACAGACATGTGGGTAGTGGCCTCCCAGGAGAGGCGACCCAGGGATTAAACCTGAATCTCTTACATCTCCTGCATTGGCAGGCAGGTTCTTTACCACTAGCACCACCTGGAAAAGGTAGTGGTGATTTAAATGTGTTTACTATGCATCTGAGTCTTCCCTCGTGGCTCAGATGGTAAAGCATCTGCCTGCAATGCAGGAGACCTGGGTTCTATCCCTGGGTTGGGAAGATCTCCTGGAGAAGGAAATGGCAACCCACTCTAGTACTCTTGCCTGGAGAATCCCACGGACGGAGGAACCTGGTAGGCTACAGTCCATGGGGTCGCAAAGAGTTGGACACGACTGAGCGACTTCACTTCCACTTCCACTTCCACTGTGCATCTGATCTGAACTTTGCTCACAGAAGCACATCCAGCAGGACAGTATAGATTAAAAAGTGAGGTATTGCAATCTAACAGTGTAAAGTCTTCAGACAGTTCCTCCTTGGGCTATGAATGTTTATTTATTTGACTGTGCTGGGTCTTAGTTATGAAATGTAGGATGGATCATTGTGGTGCTTGGGCTCTCTAGCTGTAGCTTGTGGGCTCAAGTAGTTGGAGCATGCAGGCTTGGTTGTTCCTCAGTATGGGAGATCTTAGTTCCCTGACCAGGGATCAAACCTGCATCCCCCGCATTACAAGGCAAATTCTTAACCTCTGGATGACCAGGGACGTTCCTCTTCCTGATACTCTTTACTAGCTTTCTGCTCACCTGCAGTGACCTTCCCTGGTAGCTCAGTTGGTAAAGAATCCACCTGCATTGCAGGAGACCCCAGTTTGATTCCTGGGTTGGGAAGATCCTCTGGAGAAGAGATAGGCTACCCACTCCAGTATTCTTGGGCTTCCCTGCAGCTCAGCTGGTAAAGAATCCACCTGCAACATAGGAGACCTGAATTTGACCTCTGGGTTGGGAAGATCCTCTGGAGAAGGGAGAGACTGCCCGCTCCAGTATTCTGGCCAGCAGAATTCTAAAGACTGTATAATCCATAGGGTTGCAAAGAGTCGGACATGACTGAGTGACTTTCACTCACTCACTCACCTGCAGTGATGCCATTTGCCAGTGTGGTTAACTGAACACCCTGAAGGTATTCATTCTGGTTGATGAAATAGTGACATGCCTTTTGTTTCAACCAGTGTTCGAAGGGAAGCCATTTCTTCTCTTTGCTGACAGGAGATGACTACTCCTTAGCTTTTCGTGGTGCCACAGACACTTGGAGTCTAGCAACAACTCCCGTGCAGCCCCTTGTCTAGTGGGGCCTTAGAGCAGCCCTTGACCTCATATCCTTTCCGTTCAGTTTCACTGACTCCGCAGACTCCCACCATGTTTATCAGCCAGCACACTAGACTGTCTTCTATGCTGTTCAGCTAGGTGTCTTTCTCAACCCAGGAGCTGAGGTGGCCTTTTTAGGGCAAAGCATACTCTCTTGTTCCCACTGCCTTCCCAGGATGAACTGTCTCTTCTATCCCAAGGCACATATGCCATAAGCTATGCAGGGACTTCTCTTCTGAAGGACCCCAAAGGAAGTGAGATCAAAGCCTTTCTGGCCTACAGTGTCCTGGCTAACCTCCCCAGATACCATGGAAGCCCCTCCACTCCAGCAAGTCAGGAGCCTTCACAGTGGTTAAACAAGTCCACCTTACCCTCTCTACATCAAGTTGAACTAGGACAACAGGTCTGGACTGCTAGCATCTCCTTCTTTAATAAAGGATGAAAATGATAAGATTATAAGATCAGAGGTCTTGATCATATTATAGAAGGAAATGAAAAAATCTAGAAAATACATTTCCCTCTAGGTTTGAGTAAAACCAACTCACAAGCCTACGACCTTACTGACGACTAGAAAATGTTACTTTGACTGTCAGAGCCACATGCTGCTTTTCCTTTTGTCTTTGCAGTCATGCCATAATGCTCCTCAGGCTTTTGGAGGCAGATGGATGCAGCAGGTTGAACACGGAGGAGGTTGTGTCAAAAAAATCAGGGAAAAGCACAGTAAGTGAGAGAGAGCTCACGCTTCGGTGGATAGTATTCCAGAGCAGGAATCTCAAGCTTATTTAATTTGGACCTTCTACTACAGCTGAGAGGTTGGCACAGATCCCTGTTTGTGTATTGCAGTCCTAAGCTTGAGACTTGACCAATATTCCAACACCGTAAGAGCTGGAGAACATAGGATCAGCTTTAGGATGTGTTTCTTACTTTATTGGTGCAGCCCTGCAACCTCTTCTGATGTTTAGTGAACAGTAACTAATAAAATACTGTGAATATAAATTTCCTCCTGTATTTTCTTCCTCAACCCTGAGTCATTTTCTTCCTGCTCTTAATTTTTGTCTTTTAATCTAAAAGTTTTTATCATTATAGGATCAGAGACTTTTTCCATGGCAACATATCTATGTTATCTCTCATTTATTAAATCATATTTATTTTAGTGCAGTTATTAAGATTTTAAAGTAAAATGACTGCTAAAAGCCATTTTTCATTTTAATACATAGTTTTCTTTTTTGAACTTTGAAAGTTTAGTTTTGATTGATTTTTAATGACAAAGTCATCTTTCTCCCATGTTAAATTGATTCTTGAGTACTCTTAGGTGATACACCAGAAATAACCTGAATATTTCTTTGAAGTTTTAGTATTAGTATTATTTCTCAAAATCTGTTGCAATTTATGATCTTTGTTCCGTAGCAAGCAGGCTACATTTATGGACATGTATAACTTAAACCAAATATTCTTTTCTAAACCTTCTCTTTGAAAGATAATTAATCTCATTCAATTAAGAATAAGCATTAAGCTAGCAAACTAAACTTTACATTTAATTATGAGTTTCCTAAATAACCTTGAAGAATACACCACAACATTGTTATTTTGCACATACTTGTATATGAACTATCAGAGGAAAAGAAAATAAAGGGCTGAGTTTCAACTACCATTTCTTTGCTAAGCAAAATATTTGTAAATCCATGGAAATATTGATTTGTATGGATCCACTTAGACCCCAACACATATCAGGCCTGATATATACTCAAATCTTTTTTAAATTAATTTTTAAATTGAAGTATAGTTCATTTACCATGTCATGTTAGTTTCAGGTGTATAGCACAGTGGTTCAGATATATATATATATATATACAAAAACATACTCTTTACACTAGGATCAGCTTTAGGATATGTCTCTTGCTATATTGGTGCAGCCCTGCAATCTCTTCTGATGTTTCAGTTCAGTTGAGTCGCTCAGTCGTGTCCGACTCTTTGCGACCCCATGAATCGCAGCACGCCAGGCCTCCCTGTCCATCACCAACTCCCGGAGTTCACTCAGACTCACGTCCATAGAGTCCGTGATGCCATCCAGCTATCTCATCCTTTGTCATCGCCTTCTCCTCCTGCCACCAATCCCTCCCAGCATCAGAGTCTTTTCCAATGAGTCAACCCTTCACATGAGGTGGCCAAAGTACTGGAGTTTCAGCTTCAGCATCATTCCTTCCAAAGAAATCCCAGGGCTGATCTCCTTCAGAATGGACTGGTTGGATCTCCTTGCAGTCCAAGGGACTCTCAAGAGTCTTCTCCAACACCACAGTTCAAAAGCATCAATACTTCGGTGTTCAGCCTTCTTCACAGTCCAACTCTCACATCCATACATGACCACAGGAAAAACCATAGCCTTGACTAGACGGACCTTAGTCTGCAAAGTAATGTCTCTGCTTTTGAATATGCTGTCTAGGTTGGTCATAACTCTTCTTCCAAGGAGTAAGCGTCTTTTAATCTCATGGCTGCAATCACCATCTGCAGTGATTTTGGAGCCCAAGAAAATAAAGTCTGACACTCTTTCCCCATCTAATTCCCATGAAGTGATGGGACCAGGTGCCATGATCTTCGTTTTCTGAATGTTGAGCTTTAAGCCAACTTTTTCACTCTCCTCTTTCACTTTCATCAAGAGGCTTTTTAGTTCCTCTTCACTTTCTGCCATAAGGGTGGCATCATCTGAATATCTGAGGTTATTAATATTTCTCCTGTCAATCTTGACTCCAGCTTGTGTTTCTTCCAGTCCAGTGTTTCTCATGATGTACTCTGCATATAAGTTAAGTACGCAGCGTAACAATATACAGCCTTGACATACTCCTTTTCCTATTTGGAAGCAGTCTGTTGTTCCATGTCCAGTTCTAACTGTTGCTTCCTGACCTGCACACAGGTTTCTCAAGAGGCAGGTCAGGTGGTCTGGTATTCCCATCTCTCTCAGAATTTTCCACAGTTTATTGTAATCCACACAGTCAAAGGCTTTGGTATAGTCAATAAAGCAGAAATAGATGTTTTTCTGGAACTCTATTGCTTTTTCCATGATCCAGCAGATGTTGGCAATTTAATCTGTGGTTCCTCTGCCTTTTCTAAAACCAGCTTGAACATCAGGAAGTTCACGGTTCACATATTGCTGAAGCCTGGCTTGGAGAATTTTGAGCATTATTTTATTAGTATGTGAGATGAGTGCAACTGTGTGGTAGTCTGAGCATTCTTTAGCATTGCCTTTCTTTGGGATGGGAATGAAAACTGACCTTTTCCAGTCCTGTGGCCACTGCTGAGTTTTCCAAATTTGCTGGTATATTGAGTGCAGCACTTTCACAGCATCATCTTTCAGAATTTGGAATAGCTCAACTGGAATGCCATCACCTCCACTAACTTTGTTCATAGTGATGCTTTCTAAGGCCCACTTGACTTCACATTCCAGGATGTCTGGCTCTAGATGAGTGTTCACACCATCATGATTTTCCAGTCATGAAGATCTTTTTTGTACAGTTCTTCTGTGTATTCTTGACACCTGTTCTTAATATCTTCTGCTTCTGTTAGGTCCATACCATTTCTGTCTTTTATCGAGCCCATCTTTGCATGAAGTGTTCCCTTGGTATCTCTAGTTTTCTTGAAGAAATCTCTAATCTCTCCCTTTCTGTTCTTGTCCTCTATTTCTTTGCATTGATTGCTGAAGAAGGCTTTCTTATCTCCTCTTGCTCTTCTTTGGAACTCTGCATTCAGATGCTTATATCTTTCTTTTTCTCCTTTGTTTTTCACCTCTCTTCTTTTCACAGCTATTTGTAAGGCCTCCCCCAGACAGCCATTTTGCTTTTTTGCATTTCTTTTCCATGGGGATGGTCTTGATCCCTGTCTCCTGTACAATGTCACAAACCTCATTCCATAGTTCATCACTCTATCTATCAGATCTAGACCCTTAAATCTATTTCTCACTTCCACTGTATAATCATAAGGGATTTGATTTAGGTCATACCTGGATGGTCTAGCGGTTTTCCCTACTTTCTTCAATTTGAGTCTGAATTTGGTAATAAGGAGTTCATGATCTGAGCCACAGTCAGCTCCTGGTCTTGTTTTTGTTGACTGTATAGAGCTTCTCCATCTTTGGCTGCAAAGAATATAATCAATCTGATTTCGGTGTTGTCCATGTGTAGAGTCTTCTCTTGTGTTGTTGGAAGATGGTGTTTGCTATGATCAGTGCATTTTCTTGGCAGAACTCTATTAGTCTTTGCCCTGCTTCATTCCACATTCCAAGGCCAAATTTGCCTGTTATTCCAGGTGTTTCTTGACTTCCTACTTTTGCATTCCATTCCCCTATAATGAAAAGAACATCTTTTTTGGGTGTTAGTTCTAAAAGATCTTGGAGGTCTTCATAAAACCGTTCAACATCAGCTTCTTCAGCGTTACTGGTTGGGGCATAGACTTGGATTACTGTGATATTGAATGATTTGCCTTGGAAATGAACAGAGATCATTCTGTCATTTTTGAGATTGCATCCAAGTACTGCATTTCAGTCTCTTTTGTTGACCATAATGGCTACTCCATTTCTTCTGAGGGATTCCTGCCCACAGTAGTAGATATAATGGTCATCTGAGTTAAATTCACCCATTCCAGTCCATTTTAGTTTGCTGATTCCTAGAATGTTGACGTTCTCTCTTGCCATCTCTTCCTTGACCACTTTCAATTTGCCTTGATTCATGGACCTGACATTCCAGGTTCTTATGCAATATTGCTCTTTACAGCATCAGATCTTGCTTCTATCACCAGTCACATCCACAGCTGGGTATTGTTTTTTCTTTGGCTCCATCCCTTCATTCTTCCTGGAGTTATTTCTCCACTGATCTCCAGTAGCATGTTGGGTACCTATTGACCTGGGGAGTTCCTCTTTCAGTATCCTATCATTTTGCCTTTTCATACTGTTCATGGGGTTCTCAAGGCAAGAATACTGAAGTAGTTTGCCATTCCATTCTCCAGTGAACCACATTCTGTCAGACCTCTCCACCATGACCCACCCGTCTTGGGTTGCCCCATGGGCATGGCTTGGTTTCATTGAGTTAGACAAGGCTGTGGTCCTAGTGTGATCAGATTGACTAGTTTTCTGTGAGTATGGTTTCAGTGTGTCTACCATGTTACAAGATGCTCTCTTGCAACATCTACCATCTTACTTGGGTTTGTCTTACTTTGGACGTGGGATATCTCTTCACGGCTGCTCCAGCAATGCGCAGCCATTGCTCCTTACCTTGGATGGGAAGGTTGGATGGTCAGGCCCTTCCTGACCTTCAACATGGGATGGCTCCTCTAGGCCTCCTCTAGGCCTTCCTGTGCCCAGGCAGCCACCACTCCTTGCTCCTCCCAGGTGCCACCCTGGCCTCGGGCATGAGGTTGCTCCTCCCAACCGCCGCCCCTGGCCTCTGGCGTGCGATGGCTCCTACCTGCTGCTGTCCCTGGCCTTGAATGCAGGGTGGCTCCTCTCGACCGTCGCCCCTGACCTCGAACGCGGGGTAGCTCCTCTCAGCCATTCCTGCACCGTCGCAGCCTGGCACTCTCAGCCGCTGCCCCTGACTTCAGACGTGGGGTAACTCCTCTTGGCCGCTGCCCTTTGGGCGTGGGGTCCTCCCGGCTTCTGCCCCTGACCTTGGATATGGGGTAGCTCCTCTCGGCTGTGCTTAGTGCCCTTCTGATGTTTAGTGAGCAGTAACTAATAAGTTACTATTGATATAAATTTCTTCCTATATTTTCTTCCTCAATATATATCTGAATATATCTATATATGTGTATATATATATATACACATATATATATATATATATAATTTTTCAGATTCTTTTCCTTTGAGGGTTATTACAAAGTATTGAGTAGAGTTTTCTATGCTATAAGTAGGTACTTGTTAGTCATCTACTTTCTGTACTGTAGTGGGACATAGTGACTTTTATAGGGGATTATAGCTGAGTAACACCTACTCTCCCTTACCCACCTGCCCTTGGGGGAGGGTGCACTCCCATCTTGTTAGTGATGGATTTGTTCATGTGATACGCACTGGCCAATGGAATAGGAGTGAAGGTAAAGGAGGGTCACATTCCAGTGGCATCTCTAGGGGCCATTGAAAGTGTCTGTCAGCCCTCTTGTCATCTTCACTCAGGCACGACCTCAGCATACTTTTATTAGAGCTTCTCCATCAAAGGAAGCTCTTGAAGGAGAGTCATGTGGTACAACTGACCATGCGGTCTGCCTAGCATGGACCCACTGCAGCCAGCTTGCAAGAGATCAATACATATTATTGTAAACCACTGAGGTTTGGGGAGTATTGGGTTCATAGCATCATTGGAGCAACAGCATATAAACACAGTCATTGATATGTAGATGAAGTGCACTGGTAAAGCAAAACCCTGAAATTTGCATCTCATGGCTTTGGAGCTGAGTGGAAGGCAGCAGAGAAACTGTTATTTCTGACTAGATCAAAAGGGAAGTATTATTTATGTCCAAATATTTGACAAAGCTGATATCTGAAGGGACTCAAGAGGCAAATGATATACCTAATGAATCTGTAGGTTTGGGCAAGGAGATGTTAAGACAGAATATTACTAGGTGTAGTTGATAAATATCATGAGACAGATGAGCTTGGCAAAGATTTGGCCTTTTTTACAAGAAGGGATAAAAGGAGAAGAGAGAATCCAAATATGCCTGGACTTTCAAAGTTTCAAGATCTAACTGATTCTCATCTCCAGCCTCTTCAGCCTTCAAGTGATTGTCAGATTAAGAGCTGGGGAGAAAGATCAGCCTAAGGCAAGACTGTCACATCTTTTGTTAAGACCTCTGATGGGATTAAGATGCCCTCCAGGATTTTTTTTTTTTTTTTTCAAGAAAATAGCTCAGTGAAAAGAGACTAAGGACATAACCCACAGAAATCTAATAATCTCAAAATATCTGTAAGTCTATAGACGTACTGGCACGTGGTAGTAACTGAAGTCAAATCTATTAAAACATGTTTTTGAGAAAGTCATAGTGCCAAAAGCACTGTAAGAAGTGAAGTCGCTCAGTCGTGTCTGATTCTTTGCAACCCCCATGGACTGTAGTCTACCAGGTTCCTCAGTCCATGAAATTTTCCAGGCGAGAGTACTGGAGTGGGTTGCCATTTTCTTCTCCAGGGGATCTTCCCAACCCAGGGATTGAACCTGGGTCTCCCACATTGTAAGCAGATGCTTTACCATCTGAGCCACCAGGGAAGCCCAAAAATAAGCACTGTGAAACTTGGCCCAAAAGACTCTGACTGATGAATGTAAACAGTCACTGGCCCCCAAATTTCTTGGGACAAGGGGCAGCCTGCGAATGTAGCTCGGCCAGCAAGGAGAGCCCTTTCTTCAATGCCTCCCTCAGATGTTATGAAATGCCTTGGAACAGGAGAGCACACAGAGGTGGAATCAAAGCCTCGGCGAACAATGAACTTGAGAGATACTCGCAGGA
Source organism: Capricornis sumatraensis (assembly GCF_032405125.1). Taxonomy (NCBI): domain Eukaryota; kingdom Metazoa; phylum Chordata; class Mammalia; order Artiodactyla; family Bovidae; genus Capricornis; species Capricornis sumatraensis. The sequence continues at coordinate 19,809,007 of NC_091080.1, forward strand.
CCAGCAGAGCCAATCTAGGAAGATACCCTATCCCCAGAATAATAGGCCTCAGAGTTTCTGCCCAGTGGGTTTTCAGAGTAGCTGTGCGACCATGACTACTGTGTGATTCCCTTTGTTCCTGTCTGAATAGGAGTGATTACTGTAGTTGTCTTGTTCCTTGCCTTACCCTGTGTTTTGGAAATGTAGAGGGAAGAGGACTTTTTTTTTTCATCACTCTGAGCTTTTAGATTTCCTTGAGTTGCATCCAGCCATGGCATAGAGACAATCACAGGATGAAATAGGGAAGAACATTTTGTATTCTTTTACAGGTTAATCACTAAAAGGATGTTGCCCCTAAGCTTAAATTATAAATAATGGCCCACCAGTGGGAACCCTGCTTCCCAGGTAATGAGCATTAAGCTAAACTATCTTTGTTTGGCTCAAAGGAAACATCCTCACCAGACCCATCTGTGAATGACTGCAGGGAGAAAGAAATTAATACATCCCCTCAGAAGGCTGATGGAAACCAGGAATTGTTTGACTTTACTCCCTCCCCTTTTAGTATAAAAGAAGCATGAATTCTGAGGAAAGATGGTTCTCTGGGGCATGAAACCATCATCTTATCAGTTAGCTGGCTTTCCAAGTAACGTCATTATTCCTTGCCCCAGTAAGTCTTCTCTCAGTTATTGGCCTGTTGTGCAGCAAATTGTATGAGTTTAGACATGGTAACAGTATGATCCAATAATATTTTTGCCTCAAATATTCATATTTACTCAATATGAATATATTGAGTAAAAGCTAGCCAAGGCAACAAATGTACTATATATATATTGGTCAGGAAAGTTTATTGCACACAATCTAATCACTAAAAACCTTCATTCAACAAATAACATCAGTACAATAATAGACCTAGAATCCTCTAATTGCTCTTCCCTTTCATTTTGATGAGTAAAATCCATAATCCATAGAACCATCATAGCGATTCATCTATAAAGCAGAGCTGATCACACGGAGCACAGCTCCGATTACATCCGAGTCATGCCTTCTATCACGTACTGGATAAAGTTCATACTCCTTGGTATGTTTCACAGGATTCTCCAAGAAATGGTTTTTGCTTTCATTTTTAGTCTCATGTTTTCCTTTTATCTTCAAACTTTACACTTATAAATATTAAATGAAGAGGAACAACCATCAATTGTTAACTGATTCTCAACTTAACCAATTTAGCTAGATGTAAAATGTAGAATCCATGCACCACAGCACAAGTAGTCTGACCAAACCAAACTGGCCTCTGAACTGTTTCAACAGGAAATTCAAACAAAGAGTAATGAATTGACAAGGACAACTGCATGTTACAATGGCTTTTCTTTATTTCTTGAGTCCCACAACTCAGTCTCTCCATACCTGCAATCATCTTACTGAATTCCCCTTTTAACTGAACAAAGTGAATTGTACACTCAGAAACTTCGGCCTGCAGCAGTATTTGCTGCTTAAAAAAATAATAGTAGTAATGTGAGAGGAGGAATCACGACAAGGAATACTTTTCTTTCATTTATTTTTCTAACTGCTGACATAAAGAAAGAAGATATTTACAGAAGAAATGAGTAAAACTGGCATTTCCCAAATCTCCAAATCAGATGATTTAGACTCAGAAGAATGCTGAGATTGTTACACAGACTATGTAACCATTAGAAGTACATCAAGCTTCACATTTTTTTTAATGCCATCTTATTTTTTCCTGAATTGTCTTGGTTGTCCAAGTTTTTTAAAATCTCAGCACTATTTATATTTCATGCCAAACAGTTCTTTGCTTAGTGTGCCCTTGTGTTTGTGTTTGTGTGTTTGTGGTGGTGATGGTGTTGCTCTGTCCTGTGCATTGCAGCATATTTAACAGCATCTGCAGCTTTTCCCCAACATTTGCATCTACCCTTTCCAGTTGTGATAATTAAAAAAAAAAAATACAGATTTTCCAATTATTCTCTGGGGGAAGAAAGGCAAAACTTCCTGAGCAAGAACTACTAATCTACACTGATCACATTTTTTTTAATTTTATGTAAATGCCCCCCCCTTCATTTTATTTACCTAGGTATATCTTTGCATAGTTAGACCAACAACACTTGTAGACCATTCAGATGACCACTTGGATAGCTTGAAAGCATGGCTACCTCTGTTGCAGCATTGTACAGTTGAAAGAACATTTAATTTTTCTCTTGAAGATCTTATGTCCATGGTGTGGTTTCCAAATATTCAAGTAGTAGAAAGCTCTTGGAAAATCATTAATCATCATATGTAAAATAGAATATATCTACCCAGTCAGATGTAATTGTTTTCTCCAGGATCCAATAAGTTAATGAATGTGAAAGAATATTATAAATGGCATTCTAAAGAGACATGCTATTATTTTTTAATAATGCTATTTCTCTAAAACCAGTTTGAATATGAATATTGAGATACTCAGCTTGGATGTTATTATATTTATTCTAATCTTAAGCCTCTAAATTAAGGCACTTGTATAAGAAGATCAAGAATGGATATGGTAACAGTTAACTCTTTTTAACATGAAATGATGTAGCAAATATTCTCTGAACCAGTTAAATTTTAATTGCTTGTACATGGATGATTCTATAGTGCTTTGCTCAGATAAGTGCTTAATAAATACTTGTGGAATTGAATTAACTCAACCAAAAGACATCTTTCCTTCTAATAGATCTAGCAGTGTGACAGTTCCTAGTTTAATCATGTGGAAATAAAGTATGATGCCTTTAAATAGAAATTTCTTATGGAATTGATAAAAATAGGTTCAGAATAAACTCTCCTGTATCCACCCATTACTGTTTCTTTGTTCCCCTTGTGCTCACTCTAATACCATAAATATTGATAATGTTTTCTTGTAATTTACCTGATAGTTTTATCAAAGCTGATAGTTTTAACAAAGTATTTTCCCTATGTTTCTCATTCCACCTTTCTGACATTCCCCCATTTTTCAAACCACAAATCAATGTTTCTCTCTTCCATAAAATCTTCTATTCATGTTAAGGATAACATTGGGTTTTTTAAATCCTATTTATTGACACTACAAAATTATAAAATCTGTTACTTATGTTACTGTCATCTAAAATTTTTCATTTTTTGCATCATATAAATATTATTCAGTAAATGGATGTTTGTTAGCTGGGTCTGGCCCAGAAAATTGGAAGATCTATAAATGCAAGGACCATGTCTTACACTTATTTTGCATTCCATGAAGAATTCTTCTTTCACCAAATATTTGCTGAATATCTGCTATATGCAAGTTACTGTGCTTAGTGATTTGGGGCATGCAAAGATGTTCAAGCTGCAATCCCTGCCCTCCAGTGTAAATGTATAATTGATAAGTGGCCTGGAGCCTATTTTATAATTGTATGAGTTCACTCAATTTAGAATATTTAAAATTTTTATTTAATTTTCACTACCACCTCTGTGCTTGTTTGTTTTGCTGTTGCTGATACTTTTTTAAACTCGACATCTAAATGGGAATTCAAATGAATACCTGAGTATCAAATTCATTGATGTATGGTGGTATTCTTGCTTTTACTTTCCCATTATATTTCTCTTCTGTCAAAAGAACTTCGGCATACACATTTAAATCAGAATACACTATCCCATATAGCTTTAGTTTTCTCCCTCAAGTGGATCCTTTGAAAATCCATCTATTCAATCTTTAGTCTTCCCTATCCTTTACTTTTAAATTCACAACCTCACTGCTCTGTTCAGAAGATTTTCCTCTTCCCTTTCCAAGGCTGATTGGTATGCTTTTCTTTGAGGTAACTCTGGAAAACACAGTCAACAGCGGCCTCTAGACAAATAAAATCTGAATAAATACACTCTTACCTTTTCAATAGCTTATCCTTAAGGCTCCGTAACTGTCATTGCAAATGCTATTTATGCTGGAAACTAATGCTTTCAAAGGCCAGAGGTGCACCTGGATAATATGGTCTACAGTCAATTCTAGACAACTTTTTAGCCATTTATAATGCCAACTAACACTTCTTAAAAATCAGTGTTTATGGATACATGTCATATATTTGTCCACAGCCAGGGAATGTACAACAGCAAGAGTGAGCCCTAAGGTACATTATGAAGTTTGGATGATTATGATTTTCAATATAGTTTCATCAATTGTAGCAAAAGTGCTGCTCTGGTGGTGGTGTTTATAATGGGGGAGGTTATGGGGTTCATGTGGGGACAAAGGACATAGAGGACTGTCTGCTCCTTCCTCTCAATGTTTCTTTGAACCTAGAACTGCTCTAAAAACATAATAAAGTCTTAAAATGTTTTAAAAACTAGTGTTCTGTTCATTTATTTGGGTTCAATAATCAAACTTCAGTAGATTATGCTTCAAGGTTTTTGAATTACCGTCCTAATCCAGCTCTTTAAATCATAACTTGATCATAGATTAACCTGTGGTAATAATACATGCTCCATGCTTCCTATCTATCATCTGTTTGTTGTGTATCACTGTTCCAATATAGCTGATATTTATGTTAATAATAATACGAACATTAACTAACATTATTTTCCACCTTCTTTTGTGAAGTACTTTATATGTATAAGCTCATTTATCATCACATAAAACTATGAGGTATAAACTTTAATATTTCCATTTGTCATGTAATGAAAATTAGACTCAGAGAAATTTTATAATTTACTATTGGTCATCCAGCTATTAAATGGCAGAGTCCATGATTTTAATTATTGTGCTTACTTTTATGTTAAATGTTTCATATGTAATTTATCACATCATTCTTTTTTTCTAATATTGTTCTGGTACGTCTCATAAAAATTGAGATATAGTGCAGCTTTCATTAATGAAAAGTTCATATATATATATATATATAATAGACTTAACCCATATAGACATTTGAATAAGTAACTTAAACTACACTAATATGTGTTGCCTAAAGACTGAACCCTACCAAGTGGCTTCCTTTATTAGAGAATTATTTGTAATTTATATTTTTATATAAACAGGAATTTCAAAGTTTATTGAATGAACTTGAAATTTTTCTAACATATGCAAGCAAAGGTAAAACTCCAAATACTATTTTTCTTAAAAAAATACAAACATAGAATCTGTGATGTATAAAGCATATATAAGAGATTATATATAAATTGCAATTTAAACTGTGTAGAACCATGAAGAAAACAACACCAAAAACCATGCATGAAGACATCTAATGAACAGAGCTAGCAAGATATCGGAGAAGGCAATGGCAACCCACTCCAGTGTTCTTGCCTGGAGCATCCCAGGGACGGGGGAGCCTGGTGGGCTGCTGTCTCTGGGGTCACACAGAGTCGGACACGACTGAAGTGACATAGCAGCAGCAGCAGCAACAGCAAGATATCAACATATAATTTTCTTAAAAAGTAAACTATCCATAATGAGAGATGGGGTACATTAATTTCTAGTATCTAGCATAATTTTCAACACACAGTAAGAATCAAATGAATGATAACTAGTTCGTTCTCGGATGTGAGTTACTATCAATGGCAGGACTGCCGATCATTCTCCCGGATTCCCTCCTTTTCCCTTCTCTATTTCAGTTTACATAAAAATGATCCGTGAGTTAGTTCAGCTCTCCAGAACTATACTTCATCATACATGACAAATCTTCAATATACAGTCCTATAGTGCAATCTGGAAACAGCCAGGCGATAGACTTATTTAGTCAGCACCTTGCCATGGCTGGGTAGTGTGACGCTGGCAGTGCTCTAGAGAAAGAAATCTAGAGAACTGCCTTGATTCTTTCAATTGTCAAGACCACTATTGATCACTTTCCTAGAGCTACCAGATTCATACTATTTCAAAGCCTGGCTGCTTGGCACCATTTTAGATTCCACGAGATACCATAGTGTTAGTCTGTCAGTTGTATCGGACTCTGCCATCCCATGGCTCCTCTGTCCACGGGATTCTCCAGGCAAGAATACTGGAGTGGGTAGCCATGCCCTTCTCCAGGGGATCTTCCTGACCCAGGGATTGAACCAAGGTCTCCTGCATTATAGGCAGTTTCTTCACCATCTGAGGTAGCAAGGAAGCCCGTGAGATACCATAATACCCTGCCAACAATGCTTTCTTTTGTTTAAGCCTACCAGAGTTGGTTTGTTTTATATCTAGCAACAACAACAAACTGACAATAAAAATCTTTACTCTTAAAACCTCGGTTGAAAATGCATGAACTTATACAGTCAGCTCAGAAAAATCTCTCACCATTATCAAGGGAGCTTCCCTTTCACTATAGTCACCCAAAAACTTGGTATAATGATTTTTAATGTCATTGACAAGTTAGTAGATGAAAGTGACATCTCGTTGCTATTTTCATTTTATGTCTTTGAATGCTAGGGAGATTGAATGCATTTTCACATATTCTTTGGCCATTTACATTTCTTCTTTGTAAAATGTCAGTTAAAGTTCTCTGCTCATATTTCTATTGGGGTGTTCACCTTTTTCATATTGATTTGTAGAGGTTATTAAAAATATTAACTCTGTGTGTGCTAAGTATAATAGGATTCTTCCAACTTTATAATATGCCCTCTAATTATTCTGGTCTTTTTTTTTTTTTTCCAACCAATGGAACTCCCCTCATTGGTAAAGCAATAAATTCTTCCAGTGTTTTTTCTTTCTGACTTTTCCTTGATTTTTCACTTTGTATTGGGTGCCTTTCCTTACTCTGATTTTTTTTTTAATTTGATTTGAATGCTTCGTTCTTTACTTCCTCTGGAATGCATATTGATAAAAGTAGAATTCTTATTCTTCTGATTTACTATATGATTTTTTTTCAAAGGGCCTTCAATAATATTTTTAACAACCATTTTTTTTCTTTTCGGATTCAAAATATCCTTCATAGTAGGCACATGATATTTGCCTTTATTCCTCCTGATCACACCATTTTACATAAAGTGAATTTTTGTGGAAAAGTGTCAGTCATGTGCCCAATGGGTGGGAGTAGGTCTGGCCCAACCAGTGGATCCCATGAATTAGATGTTCTTTCTCTGAGATTCAGGCTCTTGAGGAGGCAGACAACAAACTGAAAATGACTTTATCTCAGCTATGACCCTACGAGAGGCTTAACTTAGCACCACTGTCCACAGGGATGGAGTAGTCAGCTTACTTTCCCCAGTAAACTTGCTCTTCAACACAGTTTCCCTCTGGGATCCCCAAATTCTTAAAATAACTTTTTTTTTCCCTGCATTCACCCAGAACCAGTTTATATTTGTGAAACCAAACATTTAAAAATTAATGTTTGCATATTAATAGAAAAAGTCCTAAAGAAAGTATAAAATACACTCTTATAAGAAAGCATAATATTGAAAGCAAAATAAGAAAGCAAAAAAAGGAAAATAAGAGAGCAAAATATTGGTGTATTTATTGTTGCCTTAATGCAGGAAGTGTCCGAATGCTACTCAATGTATTATCATACTAAGCCCGTGGCTGCCCACATGGACTTCAGGTTGCAGGTTGCTGTGGGCAGAGTTGGCAACAGAACTTTCAGGAGAAATTCTTACATGGTAGCAAGAGAGCAAGCAGACCCGCTTCCCAAGCCTGGGTCTCTGCAGCCTGCCAAAGGGCTCCCTGGGAAGGCAATTCAGCAGCCATTTGTGAAAGGGTCTTAGAGCATATTACAGGCTCACTGAGGCTCGTGTTCCTGGGACACTATGGAATGACTCTAAAGAAAGTCTTGTCACATCAGAGCAGTTGAAGATAAATGGATATAAAAAGAAATCTCCCTAAATATCTCCAGGAAGGAACTGATTTGATGATAGTGAATCCCCCCACTTCACTTTCAGATCACTCTGTTTAGACCCTCACTCTCTCTTTTTAACCATATCTAACTGTACAGTTCAGTGGCGTTAAGTACATTCACATTGTCGTGTAATTCTCACCCTCATCCATCTCCCAAATTTTTCACTTTCCTATACTGAAACTCTGTCCCCATTACACACTAACTCCGCATTCCTCCTCCCCACTCTCCTCCACCCCCTAGACCCTGGGATCTACCAATGTAGTTTCCGACTCTATGAATTTGACCCTTCTAGGTATCTTATATGGGCTTCCCAGAGGTGCTAGTGGTAAAGAACATGCCTGCTAATGCAGAAGACATAAGAGACTCAGGTTCGATCTCTGTGTTGAGAAGACACCCTGGAGGAGGGCGTGGCACCCGACTCCAGTATTCTTGCCTGAAAAATCTCACAGAAAAAGGAGCCTAGTGGGCTACAGTCCATGAGTCACAGAGTCAGACACGACTGAAGTGACTTAGCATGCACACATGCACATATTGTGTCTAAGTTAGACGCACATTCTAACTGGGATCAGCAAAGGTCTATAGATTAGGATTCTACTCTGGATTTCAAACTACCCACTAAATTATACTTACTATGGCTAGAAAACAGTAACTCTTGAAATTCTCAGTCTTCCCTATCTCAGTTGACATAATTTATTTCTATTTGCTTTGGACAAATGGCATGAAAATTCCTCTGAAACTCCTTATTTTCTCAAGATGTGGACCTGCTTCCTAAATATGTCCACATTCTAACCATGCCTCACTGCCCTTCCACTTGCTCAAACCATCACCAGCTGTCTCCTGGATTAAAGCAATCGCCCTTTCTGCTACTCATCTTGCCTTCCTGGAATGTTATCTGAATGTGGCTGCTTGGTTGATAGTATTAAAATCAGGCTAGATTAAGTTTTGTTTTGTTTTTCTTTCAAATCCTGCAATTATCTCCCTTCTCAACAGGTTAAAAGACAAATTTTTTTTTGTTTTTACACAGAAGGCCCAGTGTGATCTGACTCCTCATGACCTGCTTTATTTTCTCTTTAATGTATCTCATCATCTACCATACTATCATTTACTTGTCTAATTATTTTGCAACCCTTACTCACATGGAATATAAGCTACATCCATGAGGATGGAGATTTTTTTTCATCATTACATCCACAACATCTAGAATTGTGTCTGACACAGGATAGACACTCAAAAAGACATGGGTTGAATGACAAACGAATGAATGTTTCCTTTCCCAGTGAAAAAAGGAAATTTTAGATTCTCTGTTACATTCTTCTATTGAAAGCTTCTAGAGAAAAATCGTAGCCAGGTAATTTCTTGATTAAACAGATTGAAAATACAAAATGTTTACAATATGTTACTGGCATTCACCGTGAGAGGTTTAGAAAATAAACCCCAAAGGAAAACCTTACACAAAGACTTAATGCACCTGTTTCATAAGTGTTTTAACAAGAAAGCACATGATTTAGAACAATCTACAGAATAGAACATTAAAATAGCTAAAAAGATACAGTAGCTTTCATTTCTACAAAACTTTTCTATGCAGAAATTGTTTGAAAAAGGCTGTGTCAGTCTCTAAAATATCATTACAGTGAGACAAAAGTGGACACAGATAGACTCAATTATCCAGGAAGTTTACAAGAAGGAACAATCCTGAGGCTAAAGAAAGCAAAATAGGATGAAAATCAAGTCCTATTATTTTATAGAACAGGTAATGAAAATATAGAAAACAGATGATCTAAGAAATAGAACACATTAAGTAAGAGAGATTTGAAAAAAAAAAGTGAATAAAATATGAGTTAAAATTAATCCTTAAAAAGAATAGAGTTTAGGATCTAGCCTGTAGCTTTAGAGGTTTGTGTCATGAAGTATAATTACCAACTAATACCTTTTAACCTTCCCTGTGTCCGTGTCAGAGATAAGAAACTAAGATGCACCTTTGATCTGACAAACTGTGATATTTTTATGTTCTTAAGTTTAAATATCTCAGCTCCATCTGGTTCAGCTGCACTTAATCTAGACCCTGCTTCAGTTTTTTAAATAATAAAAGTATTTTACTACAGAAATAAAAATAGCAAATGCTGATCACTGGTTCTGGGTTGTGAAAGAAGACATTGCTTGTAATTGTAGATATATATTCTGAGTCCTGATGAGTTAAAGTTTATGATTGCTTACAAAACTAAATTAATCTCCTCATATGGCACAGTAAGGCAAATCAATGTATGGAATGACATACCTTATAATCAAGCAATGCATATACATCAGATAATCAACATGAAATCAATATGCAAGTAAAAAATGAAATATAAAGTAATAACCAAAAATTTAAACATGAGTAGTGATACAAATCATTTAACTTTTTTTTTTTTTCCAAATATGGCTAATGACTATAACCATTTAGGGAGATGTTTTTAAGATACATATTTCCAGGCTGGGCCCCTTGAGGTTAAGGTTATAATTCAGAGATCTGGGGTCGATTTGAGAATATTATAAACTCTTCATATAAACAGTTGGAAAAGTAGTAGTTACGATGCTACTGTTTTATTTAGTGCTTCCTAACAGTCAAAGTTGTCATTAACCATTTAAAATAAAATGAGGATAACATAAAGGAAATTATGTATAATCTGGAATGCTTGTCAAATACTTAAAGATTATTAACATTACTATACTAATTTTACTTTGACAATGTAGTGATACAAGTTTGAAGAAGTCAGAAATATAAGAGATTTATTCATTTGGGGCATAACATATTACCTAAATAAAAGGACTCTCTTTGGACTTGAACAACTCACTTGACTACTTGGGTTAATCCTTCCATTTGCCAAACAAGCAGGTGTCAAATTTCAAACACAAGCCGAGGTTAATGTATTAATTTCCGCTTTTCCTGTCTAATCAATGAGAGTTTAATGAGCTTTCTCAGAATCGCAAATCTTGCCTCACTCTTCCATTTCCATGTAAAAGAAGTTTAGAGATCTAGACGTGGGACCCATCCTCAATGAAGCTGCTGTGCCTAATATTAAGTACCTCCAAGATCTCAATATTCAGTCTCAGATACTCTATATTTCCTAACTTAAATTTCTGATTTTCAGCTGGAAGGTGACAGTAATAGCAGTACCTGCCTGTATAATTTGGCATTCTGCAGGTTGTTGTTATGTTTAGTCTCTAAGACTTGCAGACTCTTTTGTGACCCCAGCTCACCAGGCTCCTGTATCCATGGGGTTTCCCAGGCAAGAATACTGGAATAGTTGTCATTTTCTCCTCCAGCAGATCTTCCCGACCCAGGGATAGAAACCTGCACCTCCTGAGTCTCCTGCATTGGCAGGTGGATTCTTTATCACTGATCCACCTGGGAATACCATTCTTTAGGTTACAACTGACAAAACAAAAATGCATCATTGCCTATGAGGTTAGAGTTGGCTTTTGGATGCCAAAGCTTAAATGATATCTTCTAAATAATATTGCTTTTAATTTTTAATTAATGAAAATGTTTATTATTATTTTTAATAATTTTATGTATTTATTTTTGGGTATGCTGAGTCTGCCTTGCTGCGAGGGCTTTTCCCCAGTTGAGGTTACTGGGGCTTCTCAGTGCTCCAGCTTCTTTTCTTGCAAAGCATGGGCTCTGGGTCCTCAGGTTTCCATTGGTGCTGCACACAGGCTCAGTATCTGTGGCTCTCAGGCTTAGTTACTGCTCAGCATATGGAACCTTCCTGGACCAGGATAGAATCCATGTCTCCTTCACTGACAGGTGAATTTTTTACCACTAAGCCACCAGGGAAGCCCAACAAAAACATATTTAGACATTAAAATAAGAGCCTACCTTAAGAAATAAAACATCAAACATAAATGAAGGTCACTGAAGAGGTCAGTACATGTTCTTTACATATATTCTATCCCCTTACCTCCCTCTTCTCACCTTCCAGATAATAATGCCCACTTGTTTGCTTTTACTATTTGTACACTTAATCTGTAAATAAATAAATACACACACAATTTTATTGCATGCCTCAAATGTTTTGTCAGTCTCAGAATATATATGCTTTTGCAACTTGCTTTTTATGTTTGGCATATGTGCGTTTTATCCAAGAAAATACATGTAGAGCAAGCTCATTTTTATTAATGTTAGTGGATCTGCTTCATCAACTATGCTAAAGCCTTTGACAGTGTGGATCAAAACAAACTAGAAAATTCTTAGAGATGGGAATACCAGCCCACTTTATCTGCCTCTTGATAAACCTGTATTCAGGTCAAGAAGCAACAGTTAAAACTGGACATGGAACAACAAACTGGTTCCAAATTGGGAAAGGAGTATGTCAAGGCTGTATATTGTCACCCTGCATATTTAAATTATGTGCAGAGTACATCACGAGAAATGCTGGGTTGGATGAAGCACAAGCTGGAATCAAGATTGCCAGGAGAAATAGCAATAACCTCAGGTAGGCAGATGACATCACCCTTTTGGCAGAAAGCAAACAGGAACTAAAAATCCTTTTGATGATGGTGAAAGAGGAGAGTGAAATAGCTGGCTTGTAATAGTGTTAGTCAGACTGTTGCCTGCCAGACTCCTCTGTCCATGGGATTCTCCAGGCAAGAATACTGCAATGGATTGCCATTCCCTTCCTCCAGAGGATCTTTCTGACCCAGGGATCAAACCCAGGTCTCCTGTGTTTCAGGAGAGCTACAGGAAAGATCTTAAAACTCAACATTCAAAAACTAAGATCATGGCACCTGGTCCCACCACTTCATGGCAAACAGATGGGGAAAAAATGGAAAGAGTGACAGACTTTATATTCTTGGGCTCCAAAATCACTGTGGACGGTGACTGGAGCCATGAAATTAAATGACCCTTGCTTCTTGAAAGAAAAGCTATGACAAACCTAGGGAGCATATCAAAAAGCAGAGACATTACTTTGCTGACAAATGTCCATATAGTCAAAGCTATGGGTTTTTTTGGTTGTCATGTATGGATGTGAGAGTTGGACCATAAAGGCTGAGCGCTGAAGGATTGATGCTTTCCAATTGTGGTGTTGGAGAAGACTCTGGAGAGTCCTATGGACTGCAAGGAGACCAAACTAAGCAATTTTAAAAAGGAAATCAGTCCTGAATATTCATTGGAAGGAATGATGCTGAAGCTCAAGGTCCAATACTTTGGCCACCTGATGCAAGGAGCTGACTCATTGGAAAAGACTCTGATGCTGGGAAAGATAGAAGGCAGCAGGAAAAGGGGACAACAGAGGATGAGATGGTTGGATGGCATCACCAACTCAATGGACATGAGTTTGAGCAAACTCTGAGAGATGGTGATGGACAGGGAGGCCTGGCGTGCTGCAGTCCATGGGGTTACAGAGTCAGACTCGATGGAAAGACCGAACAACAATGAATATGTGGTGCATATAGAATATTCTAATTTGATTATTGGACATTTGTGTTTCTTCCAATTTGGGGAGCTTCCCAAATGGTGCTAGTGGTAAAGAACTCGCTTGCCAGTACAGGATACTCAAGAGATGTGAGTTCAATCTCTGGGTGGGGAAGAACTCCTTTAAGAGGAAATGGCAACCCACTCCAGTATTCTTGCCTGGGAAATTCCAAGAACAGAGGAGTCTGGCAGGCTACAGTCCATGGGGCCACAGAGAATCAGACATGACTGAATGACTAGCAAAATCCATTTTTTACTACTAGAACACAGTTGAAGTAAGCATTCTTCCACATATCTGCTGCTAAGTCGCTTCAGTCGTGTCTGACTCTGTGCAACCCCATTGACGGCAGCCCACCAGGCTCTGCCATCCCTGGGATTTTCCAGGCAAGAACACTGGAGTGGGTTGCCATTGCTTTCTCCAATACTACATATCTACTTTGGTAAATATTCATAAATTTTTATTCAGGATTTCTTGTCTTTTTCTTACTATTTGACAGGAATTATTTAGATAATATCTATTGCAACCTGTAGTTTAATAACAGAAATTGTCTTGCCAATTTCTGCTTGCAGTTTAAAGCTTGTCAAAAACAAAATATTTATATTTTTCTGTCATCAAATATTTCAATGTTCCCTTTGATGTTTTGTGATCTCAGAATATAATTAAAAAAATAAACTTCTACTAGCCCAAGATCATAAAATTATTTTCCTTTAATGGTTTTTAGATAGTTCTTTTTCATAGTTATTCATTTAACCCATCTGAAATTTTGTTTTGAATATAATATAAAATTCATTGAAAATTTTTTGCATCAGAATAAATACTTGCTTGTTCTAGAAAGAATCCTGTGGCCAACAACATGGGTTGAAATAATTCCCTTGGTTTTGGGTCACATGCTTTGCACCAGAAACTAAGAAGAAATTGATCCCTACCCAGAGCACATTAACTGAGAATGGAGAGAATTTGGCTCCTCCATCTCCACACTAGTTGATTAAACTATTAAAAGAGAGCAGCAAAAGGTTTGTTTTGTTTTTGATGCTTTCTTCTACATTGTTCAAACCAACTCAGATCAGGGAAACAAGAATTCATACAATAGAAGAATCGTCCTCTGGAATAAAGAGTGTGCAAATTGCTGGACATTTCAAGAACTTTCTATTGTAAATCTAAGTTTAGAAGTGGCCAAATGGGAAGCAAATAATAGGAGATAATCCCCTGTATGAAATCTCAGTTCAAGAAAACAATGTACCAAATTTCTAAGCAGTTGGCTGCCTACTACCCACTTATCCCCAGCAAAGCCTCAAAATTGACCACTTCATCCCCTCACAGAACACTTGTCAGTCTCTTTGTTCAGAGAAGGCTTATTATGTAAGCAAATTCCCATGACTAGCAAAAGAAGAATATCAGGATTGCTGCACAGAATAATTAATACAATTTTGTCATCATAAAATGTCAATAGAAAACTTCTGATCACCAGACACATGAAGAAAATAGCAACAAAAAAGTAAGTAATCAAATTGAAAGCTATAACAAAAACCAACTGATAAAAACAAAAAAGGGGGAAAAAGAGAAAAATATGTGAGTTCTAAAAATAAATAAATAACTTTATGAATTAAAAAACACAAAAACTGATCTCATTGCAAATTCTCAAGAAAATAAAGATGCAAAAAAAGGGAAACATTGGGAAGTAAGAAAAATCTGTTGCAAATTAAAAGAAAGACCTGTGGTAGATTCATGTTGATGTATGGCAAAACCAATTAAAATAAATAAATTTATATTTTTACAAAAAGAAAAGAGGCCAAGAATCAACTAAAAGTGAAAGTGAAAGCCACTCACTCTTCTCTGACTCTTTGTGACCCCATGGACTACACATTCCATGGAATTCTCCAGACCAGAAAACTGGAGTGGGGATGCCTTCTCCAGAGGATCCTCCCAATGCAGGGATCAAACCCAGGTCTCCAGCATTGCAGGAAGATTCTTTACCAGCTGAGCCACCAAGGAAGCCCAAGAATACTGGAGTGGGAAGCCTATCCCTTCTTCAGGGGATCTTCCTGACCAGGAATAGAATTGGGGTCTCCTGCATTGCAGGTGGATTCTTTACCAGCTGAGCTATCAGAGAAGCAAAGCCAGGTCAACCACATAGACCTAATACTCAAATATTGACTATTCCAGTGAGAGACATCAGAGAAAAGAGAAGGTAGAGAATTATTACTTTAAAAAGTTACTTTGAAAGAGTAGTAAAATACTTCCCAGCAGTAAAGACACAGATCTGCAAATTGAAAGGAACTTTAAAAAAAAAAAATGTTAACAAAACAAAACCCCTAAAAGATAGTTCTGTACTCAATCTTGTACAGTTTCAGAAAACAAAAGAAAAGTGATTCAAATATTTCTACACTAAAACATATGCATGTGAACAAAATTGGCACCAAATTTGAAATTTGATGAAGTTTTGAAAACTGTATTTTAAACTGAGGCATCTGGGGTGTGGGGTGAGCATAAAGAACAACAACTGTTAGTCTCTGCCAAGGTCCTTCTGGGGAACCCCTCCCTGCTTCCCCCTGAGCTCCAAGTGGGGCTCCCTACAAACTATCAATGAAATATAAGGTCACAGTAAAGAGATTTCAATATATAAGAATATATTTCTTGTATTTTTTTAAGGAAGGAGAAAGATCTAGGATATAAGAAAGAATGTGGTTAAAAAAAAAAAAAAAAAAGAATCTACAAAAGCTTCCCACACAGCTGGTCTAAAAAGATGTTTGTCCAAATAAGAACAGGAACTCTGGGACTTATGAGTAAAATATTCTCAATAGAAGGTACAATACATTCCATTCAGTAATTACCCAGTATAAAAATATGTAATTTCTTAACAAAAAATAAAATAAAATGGGAATTTAATTTTACCCAATGTTAACCAAATTTAAATATATGGCATAAAACTTACCTGGTTGTCCCACTGGTTAAAATTCTCTGCTTCCAGTGAAGAGGTTGCAGATTTTATTCCTGGCCTAAGAACTAAGATTCCCCCATGTCATACAGTATGATCAAGAAGTGAAAGAAAATAAATAAAATTGAAAATATATATGGCATAATTTTGATAATGATATGTGATAATTAACGGTAAGTGAGAGAATCCACTTGAACTTCATGTTTGAAATAGTCTCCTTGGTGTTCAAAGGAACTAAAGAAGAAAATCTAATTGAGACAGGCCAATTTGTTTCATAAGAAGCAGTGTTTCCATAGCCACCAGGTAAATAATAAATAAAAGTTTTCAACTTTACCGTATAAAAAGAAGAGTATCTAAAATGTATTAATTTGACATTGTACAGGTAAAGTTATGGCTGATAGATATTGATCACTGATGAAAAGTGGTCAAAGGATCAGAGTTCTAATATCCTCACCTACACTTGTGAGGAAACAGACTCTTAGAGGACACAAACAAAACTCTGTGTGCACCAGGACCCAGGAGAAGGGAGCGTTAGCCTCACAAGAGACTGACCCAGACTTGCCTGTCAGTGTCCAGGAGTCTGCGGCAGAGACATGGGTTGATGGTGGCCCTGCTGCAGGGTTGGGAGCACTGAGTGCGGCAGTGCCTGAACTGGACCTTTTGAAGGAGGCTGACATTATTTTCACTTCCTCCACCATAGTTTGAC
The DNA here is from genome assembly GCF_032405125.1 of Capricornis sumatraensis. Lineage (NCBI taxonomy): Eukaryota > Metazoa > Chordata > Mammalia > Artiodactyla > Bovidae > Capricornis > Capricornis sumatraensis. The sequence goes on from NC_091080.1 coordinate 19,825,864, forward strand.
CTCAGGTCAAACAACAGGAAACCCATCAGAACGAGACCTAGTTTCCACCTCAGTCAGTCTCTCACATCAGGAAACTTCCATAAACTTCTTATATTGCCAACATCCACTGGATCATGGAAAAAGCAAGAGAGTTCCAGAAAAACATCTATTTCTGCTTTACTGACTATGCCAAAGCCTTTGACTGTGTGGACTACAATAAACTGTGGAAAATTCTGAAAGAGATGGGAATACCAGACCACCTGACCTGCCTCTTGAGAAATCTGTATGCAGGTCAGGAAGCAACAGTTAGAACTGGACATGGAACCACAGACTGGTTCCAAATAGGAAAAGAAGTACATCAAGGCTGTATATTGTCACCCTGCTTATTTAACTTCTATGCAGAGTACATCATGAAAAACACTGGACTGGAAGAAACATAAGCTGGAATTAAGATTGCCGGGAGAAATATCAATAACCTCAGATATGCGGATGACACCACCCTTATGGCAGAACGTGAAGAGGAACTAAAAAACCTCTTGATGAAAGGGAAAGAGGAGAGTGAAAAAGTTGGCTTAAAGCTCAACATTCAGAAAATAAGATCATGGCATCCGGTCCCATCACTTCATGGGAAATAGATGGGGAAACAGTGGAAACAGTGTCAGATTTTATTTTCTTGGGCTCCAAAATCACTGCAGATGGTGATTGCAGCCATGAGATTAAAAGACGCTTACTCCTTGGAAGAAAAGTTATGACCAACCTAGATAGTATATTCAAAATCAGAGACATTACTTTGCTGACTAAGGTCCGTCAAGTCAAGGCTATGGTTTTTCTTGTGGTCATGTATGAATGTGAGAGTTGGACTGTGAAGAAGGTTGAGCTCCGAAGAACTGATGCTTTTGAACTGTGGTGCTGGAGAAGACTCTTGAGAGTCCCTTGGACTGCAAGGAGATCCAACCAGTCCATTCTGAAGGAGATCAGCCCTGGGTGTTCTTTGGAAGGAATGATGCTAAAGCTGGAACTCAAGTACTTTGGCCACCTCATGCGAAGAGTTGACTCATTGGAAAAGACTCTGATGCTGGGAGGGATTGGGGGCAGGAGGAGAAGGGGACGACCGAGGATGAGATGGCTGGATGGCACCATGGACTCAATGGACGTGAGTCTGAGTGAACTCCAGGAGATGGTGATGGACAGGGAGGCCTGGCATGCTGTGATTCATGGGGTCGCAAATAGTCGGACACGACTGAGCGACAGAACTGTACTGAACTTCTTCATCAGAGGGCAGGCAGAATGACAACCACAATCACAGAAAACTAACCAAGCTGATCACATGGACCACTGCCTTGTCTAACTCAATGAAACTGTGAGCCATGCTCTGTAAGGCCACCCAAGATGGACAAGTCATGGTGAAGAGTTCTGACAAAACGTGGTCCGCTGGAGAAATGATCGGCAAACCACTTCAATATTCTTGCCTTGAGAACCACATGAACAGTATGAAAAGGCAAAAAGATAGGACACTGAAAGATGAACTCCCCAGGTTGGTAGGTCCCCAGTATGCTACTGGAGATCAGTGGAGAAATAACTCCAGAAAGAATGAAGAGATGGAGGCAAAGCAAAAGCAACACCCAGTTGTGAATGTGACTGGTGATGGAAGTAAAGTCCAACGAGAGCAATATTGTACAGGAAGCAGGAATGTTAGGTCCATGAATCAAGGCAAATTGGAAATGGTCAAAAAGGAAATGGCAAGAGTGAACATCAACATTTTAGGAATCAGCGAACTAAAATAAACTGGAATGTGTGAATTTAACTCAGATGACCATTATATCTACTACTGTGGGCAAGAATCCATTAGAAGAAATGGAGTAGCCATCATAGTCAATGAAAGAGTCCAAAATGCAGTAATTGGATACAGTCTCAAAAATGACAGAATGATCTCTGTTCATTTCCAAGGCAAACCATTCAATATCACAGTAATACAAGTCTATACCCTGAACAGTAATGCTGAAGAAGCTGAAGATGGACAGTTCTATGAAGAGCTACAAGATCTTTTGGAAATAATACCCAAAAAAGATGTCCTTTTCATTGTAGGGGACTGGAGTGCAAAAGTAGGATGTCAAGAGATACCTGGAGTAACAGGCAAATTTGGCCTTAGAGTACAAAACAAAGCAGGTAAAAGGCTAACAGAGTTTTGCCAAGAGAATGCATTGTTCATGGCAAACACCTTTTTTCAACAACACAAGAGAAGACTCTACACATGGACATTACCAGATGGTCAATACCAAATTCAGATTGAATATATTCTCTGCAGCCAAAGATGGAGAAGCTCTATACTGTCAGCAAACACAAGACTGGGAGCTGACTGTGGCTCAGAACATGAACCCCTTATCATCAAATTCAGACTTAAATTGAAGAAAGTAGGGAAAACCACTAGACCATTCAGGTATGACCTAAATCAAATGCCTTACGACTATACAGTGGAAGTGACAAATAGATCCAAGGGCTTATATCTGATAGATAGAGTGCCTGAAGAATTATGAATGGAGATTCGTGACGTAGAACAGAAGGTAGTGATCAAGATCTCCAAGAAATGCAGAAAAGGCAAAAAGATTGCCCGAGGAGGCCTCACAAATAGCTTAGAAAAGAAAAGACGCAAAAGGCAAAGGAGAAAAGGAAAATATGCCCATTTGAATGCAGAGGTCCAAAGAATGGCAAGAAGAGATAAGAAAGCCTTCCTCAGTGATCAATGCAAAAAATAGAGGAAAACGATAGTGGGAAAGACTAGAGATCTCTTCAAGAAAATTAGTGATCAAGGGAACATTTTATGCAAAGATGGGCACAAAAAGGACAGAAATTGTATGGACCTAACAGAAGCAGAAGATATTAAGAAGAGGTGGCAAGATACACAGAAGAACTATACAAAAAAGATCTTCATGATCCAGATAACCACGATGGTGCGATCATTCACCTAGAGCCAGACGTCCTGGAATGTGAAGTCAAGTGGGTCTTAGGAAGCATCACTACAAACAAAGCTAGTGAAGGCAATGGAATTCCAGTTGATCTTTTTCAAATCCTGAAAGATGATGCTGTGAAAGTGCTGCACTCAATATGCTAGCAAATTTGGAAAACTCAGCAGTGGCCACAGGACTGGAAAAGATCAGTTTTCATTCCAATCCCAAAGAAAGGCAATGCCAAAGAATGCTCAAACTACTGCACATTTGCACTCATCTCATATGCTAGTATAGTAATGCTCAAAATTCTCCAAGCCAGGCTTCAAGAGTACATGAACCATGAACTTCCAGATGTTCAAACTGGATTTAGAAAAGGCAGAGGAACCAGAGATCAAGTTGCCAACATCTGTTGGATCATCACAAAAGCAAGAGAATTCCAGAAAAACATTTATTTCTGTTTTATTGACTATGCCAAAGCCTTTGACTGTGTGGATCACCACAAACTGGAAAATTCTGAAAGAGATGGGAATACCAGACCATCTGACCTGCTTCCTGAGAAATCTGTATGCACGTCAGGAAGCAACAGTTAGAACTGGACATGGAAGAACAGACTGTTTTCAAATCAGGAAACAAGTATGTCAAGGCTTTATATTGTCACCCTGCTTATTTAACTTCTATGCAAACATCCACGCAAAATGCCAGGACGGATTAAGCACAAGCTAGAATCAAGATTACTGTAAGAAATATCAATAACCTCAGATACGCAGATGATACCACCCTTATGGCAGAAAGCAAAGAACTAAAGAATCTCTTGATGAAAGTGAAAGCAGAGAGTGAAAAGGTTGGCTTAAAACTCATCATTTAGAAAACTAAGATCATGGCATCAGGTCCCATCACTTCATGGAAAATAGATGGGGAAACAGTGGAATCAGTGACCGACTTTATTTTTAGGGGCTCCAAAATCACTGTAGATGGTGACTGCAGCCATGAAATTAAAAGACACTTGCTCCCTAGAAGAAAAGTTATGACCCACCTAGACATCATATTAAAAAGCAGAGACATTACTTTGCAGATAGAGATCTGTCTAGTCAAAGCTATGGTTTCTCCAGTAGTCATATATAGGTGTGAGATTTGGACTATAAAGAAAGCTGAGCACCGAAGAATTGATGCTTTTCAACCGTGGTGTTAGAGAAGACCTTTGAGGGTCTCTTGGACTGCAAGGAGATCCAACCAGTCCATCCTAAAGGAAATCAGTCCTGACTATTCACTGGAAGGACTGATGTTGAAGCTGAAACTCAATACTTGGCCACCTGATGCAAAGAACTGATTCACTGGACAAGATCCTGATGCTGAGAAAGATTGAAGGCCAGAGGAGAAGGGGACGACAGAGGATGAAATGGTTGGATGGCATCACCGACTCGATGGATATGAGTTTCAGTAAGCTCCCGAAGTTGGTGATGGATAGGGAAGTCTGGCGTAGTCCAGTCCATGGGGTCACAGACAGTCGGACACAGCTGCGTGGCTGAACTGACCTGAACGTGACAAGAAGGCAAAGGTAAATGACCTACACTCTCTGGGACAAGAAATTCAAGTTTAAGTATAAAGTGGAATTTGTAAACCGGAAGAATAATGTCAACAACCTAAAAATTTACATGTGTAAAGGAGATGGAAAAACGCATGGGGTTACTATTGATTGGTGAGATAAATCTTTATATTTTAAAAAGAGATTAAATATATGATTATGTGTTGATTATTCATAGCTGCAGAAGCAGTTACCAGAGCTACAAAACTTTAAAAAAATTATTGTTTCAGTTATGGAAGGTGGCTTAATAGACTGTTGCTTTGTTTCTTAAGTTCTTTTTAGTGATCTGTATTTTTACAATATACCTGTATTTTTTTTTAACATTAACTTTTTTTTAAAGCCAAAACACAAAATATCTGATGGAGAACACAGATAAATGGGCTCCTTAGCCTAAGCTGATACATAGTTGCTAACACATGTAAGGCAGCTCGGCCTCATTGATTAAAAAGAATACAGTTGTTGGGGCTGTGAAGTGGATTAATGGGCTTTTCTAGGTTGGCAGCTGGTTGCAGTGAGAAAAAAGAAACATCACAAAGGTGGGTAATGAGTGTAATGTGTTGGTTAAAAGAAATACAAACAGCTATCTTATTCTTTTTATAAATTTGTGGATAGTAGATTTAATAAAGTATTAATAAAATATTTTAGCCCCTAGCAGCATAAAAATGAAGGCAATATAACATTCAAAAAAAAAAAAAAACAAAACTTTTGTTTCTTAAGAAATTAGCATCCTTTTAAAATCCAAGTAGAATGTTGCTATTGAAATAATGAGGCTATTAAGGCAATTTTTCTTCTAAGACAAATATCTTTCTATAGGCTAAACTGATCTTAAGAAAATTTTAAAAACATCATTTTTCTTGTTGTTGTTCAGTCACTCAGTCATGTCCAACTATTTCCGACCCCCAGAATGCAGCACACCAGGCCTCCCTGTCCTTCCCTAACTCCCAGAGTTTGCTCAAACTCATATCCATTGAGTCAGTGATGCCGTCCAACCATCTCATTCTCTGTCACCCCTTCTCCTCTTGCTGTCTATCTTTAGAGTCTTTTCCAATGAGTCGGCTCTTCCCAACAGGTGACCAAAGTATTGGGACTTCAGCTTCAGCATCAGTCCTTCCAGTGAATATTCAGGGTTGATTTCTTTTAGGATTGACTGGTTTGATCTCCATGCTGTCCAAGGGACTCTAAAGAGTCTTCTCCAGCACAATTCAAAAGCATAAAGTCTTTGGTGCTCAGCCTTCTTTATGGTCTAACTCTCACATCTATACAGGACTAGTGGAAAAGCCATAGCTTTGACTATACGAGCATTTGCAGGCAAAGTGGTATTTCTGCATTTTAATACACTGCCTAAGTTTGTCATTGCTTTTCTTCTTAGGTGTAAGCGTCTTTTAATTTCGTGGCTGCTGTCACTCTTTCCACTTATTTCCCATCTATTTGCCATGAAGTGATAGGACAAGATGCCATGATCTTAGTTTTTTGAATATTGAGTTTTAAGCCAGCTTTTTCACTCTCTTCTTTCACCTTTATCAAAAGGTTCATTAGTTCCTCTTTATTTTCTGCCATTAGAGTGGTATCATCTGCAGTGGCCACAGGACTGGAAAAGGTCAGTTTTCATTCCAGTCCCAAAGAAAGATAATGCCAAAGAATGCTCAAACTACTGCATAATTACACTCATCTCACATGCTAGTAAAGTAATGCCCAAAATTCTCCAAGCCAGGCTTCAACAATACGTGATCCATGGACTTCCAGATGTTCAAGCTGATTTTAGAAAAGGCAGAGAAATCAGAGATGAAATTGCTAACATCTGCTGGATCAGTGGAAAAGCAAGAGAGTTCCAGAAAAACATCTATTTCTGCTTTATTGACTATGCCAAAGCCTTTGACTGTGTGGATCACCACAAACTGGAAAATTCTGAAAGAGATGGGAATACCAGACCACCTGACCTGCCTCTTGAGAAATCTGTATGCAGGTCAGGAAGCAACAGTTAGAACTGGACATGGAACAACATACTGGTTCCAAATAGGAAAAGGAGTACATCAAGGCTGTATGTTGTCACCAGGCTTATTTAACTTATATGCAGAGTATGCTATGAGAAACGCTAGGCTGGATGAAGCACAAGCTGGAATCAGGATTGCTGGGAGAAATATCAATAACCTCAGATATGCAGATGACCCACCTTTATGGCAGAAAGTGAAGAACAACTAAATAGCCTCTTGATGAAAGTGAAAGAGAAGAGTGAAAAAGTTGGCTTAAGGCTCAACATTCAGAGAACAAAGATCATGGCATCTGGCCCCATCACTTCATGGCAAATAGATGGAGTCCGGTATTCTTGCCTGGAAAATCCCATGGATCAAGGAGCCTGGTGGGTTACAGTCCTTATGGCTGCAAATTGTCAGACACAGCTGAGCAACTAAACAACAGATAACACAGTCAAAGACTTCAGTGTAGTCAGTGAAGCAGAAGTAGATGCCTTTTCTGGAATTCCCTTGCATTTACTATGATACAATGGATGTTAGCAATTTGATCTCTGGTTCCCTGCCTTTTCTAAATCCACCATGTACATCTGGACATTCTCAGTTCATGTACTGTTGAAGCCTAGCCTTTAGGATTTTGAGCATTACCTTGCTAGCAGGTGAAATGAGTGCAACTGTGTGGAAGTTTGAGCATCCTTTGGCATTTCCTTTCTTTGGGATTGGAATGAAAAATGACCTTTCCCAATCCTGTGGCCACTGCTGAGTTTTCCAAATTGCTGGTTTATTTAGTATAGCACTTTAACAGCATCATCTTTTTAGGATTTTAAATAGCTCAGTTGGATTCTAGCACCTCTGCTACTGTTGTTCCTGGTAAAGCTTCCTAAGGCCCACTTGACTTCACACTTCAGGATGTCTGGCTCTAGGTGAGTAATCACACATTGTGGCTATCCAAGCCATTAAGATGTTTTGTAAAGTTCTTCTGTGTATTATTTTTACTGCTTTAAAAAAATTTTAAGAGTATCTTAGTGTTATCTTAAACCAATACTTAAACACAAATATCCAATATCCTAATTTTCTTTGATAGTCTAAAAAATAATAATAATAACAAGACTGGATTTTAATGAGATTTTCACAAAAGTCATTCTTACAGGACTTAGTAAAACTAACTTATTTTATGTAATTGTATATATCTTTCTTATATTATCTTTATATACTATTCTTTATCTTTTCCTTGAATAATCTATTATACTTTAATATGATCTAAAGTATTCCATCTTCTTCTTACAAGTTACTTTATCAAAGTAGAGAAAGACAAAGTATGATATTACTTATAGATGGAATCTAAAAGCTACAACAAACTAGTGAATACAACGGAAAAGAAGCCGACTCACAGAGAACAAACTAGTGGCTCCCAGTGGGGAGGGGTGGAGGGGCAGTCCAGGGCTAGGGGATGGGATGGTGGGGAGGGGCGGAGGGGCAGTCCAGGACTAGGGAATCGGATGGTGGGGAGGGGCGGAGGGGCAGTCCAGGGCTAGGGGATCGGATGGTGTAAACTACTCCATTTCAGATGGGCTACAGGGATGTATTGTACCACATAGGGACTGTAGACAACATTTTGTAACTGTAAATGGAAAGTAACTGTTCAAATATTATAAAGTTTAATTAATAATAAAGAATATTAAAAAATAAACCAAGTCATTTTTTGGAAAGCAACACTTGAGATTTCCTGAATTACTCATCAAAAATTTTAAACTTTACTCCATAAACAATACAGTAGAAGTTGTGACTTTCTTCTTTATATATCCAATGATACCATAAAATATTTTGAATTCCTTTCCAGACATAGCCACAGGATATGGATTTTTTTTTTTTTTTTTTTTTTTTTAGCAGAGTTTCTGATGCTCCTGTGAAGCTCAGGGTATTTAGTCAAAGTTTCTATATTTTCCAGTATATTTTTCAAGTCATGTAGAACATTCATATTAATCTAATAGTCAGGCATACTGATTTCAAAAATCAATCTAATTGTCCAAGATAATTTAATGCAGAAAAACTAATTGCTTTTATAATGTTTCATTTTTAAACTTTCAAAATTAAGAAATCAAATCAATTTGATTAGAACTAAAACCATTTAATGCAATGGAAAATGAGCAAATAATACACATTTCAAACTTAATTCCATATTTACATTAAAAAAAAATGTTGGACACAGTGGAATCTTACCCTTACTAGTAGTACCCCATGAAAGCCATGTGGTACTCATGATTAAAAACTGAAAAGAAAACCATGTACCACAAAGTTCTTAAGATATTATTGTGTTGCGACTAGTTTTATGAATTCTGTTTAAAGAATTGTATGATAGGAGTATTAGATAAAGCCTTGCATAAGCAAATACAATTCCCATGACCTGCAATTTCCTCAAGAATAGGATTAAATGGTATCATTTATAGACCCTGTATTTTGGAAACAACAGTGAAAAAGCATTTGTGATAGAAATAGCTTATTTATTTACCACCTCTGCTCTCCCTCCGATGCACACTGTGGTGTTACGTTTCTTTCCAGACAGATGCAGTCATGGGGCTAAAATCTGCCCACAGGAATGCGGGATCAAGTAAGGTCCTCCACTTGGAAATCTGCCTCCTATAACTCCTCTGCTGTCCTTCCTAGTCCTCATCTGGCCAGACTGAGAGACAAAGTGGGAGGTACTTGGGTCCATGAAGAACTGAGTAGACCAGAGCTCCTCTCTCTCTTCTGGCATTGGATTGTGACATGGGAGAGAAATACAATCAATTCTTTATAAATTGTAAGCCATTTGAGTTGATACACAATCCAATAGGGTAGGTGTACTATGTTTATTCCCATGTTACAGGTGAGGAATTGAGGCCCAAGGAGGTCAAGTAACCTATGCAGAAGTTAGAGTAAGGAGATAGCCATTCAGCCCAGAAATGTCTCCTGAATCTCAAACATCCATGATCAATTACGGGAAGTGAAAGTCACTCAGTACTGTCCGACTCTTTTTGACCCCATGGACTATGGAGTTCTCCAGGCTAGAGTATTGGAGTGGGCAGCCTTTCCCTTCACCAGGGGATCTTCCCAACCCAGGGATTGAAGCCAGGTCTCCTGCCTTGCAGGTGGATTCTTTACCAGCTGTGCCACAAGGGAAACCCAAGAATACTGGAGTGGGTAGCCTGTCCCTTCTCCAGAAGATCTTCCCAACCCAGGAATTGAACCAGGGTCTCCTGCATTGCAGGTGGATTCTTTACCAACTGAGATATCAGGAAAGCCCATGATCAGTTATGGTATAGCATAAATTTGGGAAATCATCTAAATAGATATGATTGTTGAAGATTTGAAGAGGGTTCCAGGGCTAATCTTCAATGTGTACAGAAAGCTGGGGAAAGAACCAGGGATAGAACTCTAGAAATACCCACTTTTGCAATCAAAGGAAGGAAGCAGAGTCAGGGATAGAATTGGAAACATAGGCAAGGCAAACAGGAGCTTGCCTTGTCATAGAATTTGGGGTAAAAGAGAGGCAAAAGGAGAAAGTGGCCCATGGATTAAATCTTACAAGGTTAAGTGACCTGAGTCCTAAAAAACACAGTACTTGATGTTGTTGTGACATGTCTGAGAGCACTCCTGAGATCAACGAGTAGTCAACAATAAAGCAGAGACAGTGAACATAACTCTGTAAGGGAAGATGAGGTGTTACAGACAGTGCATTAGAAGATCTGCTTCTTGTGAGAGATTTGAAAAAGACTTTTTTTTTTTCTCCCCACCCTATTCATTAGCCTTTGTTCAGCTACTAAAACAGAAGTGTGTGGCCAAATAATTTCTGTTCATATTTATGACTTTATCAAAATAATGATGCATAGGGAGAAAGGTTTGGGGGATGGTGTGTGTGTTTAAAGCAAATGTTTATTGACAGATTTAACAGCTATCATGAGACTCAACTGACTCTGAGACACACAAAACTGTCCAAAGAGAGCTAAATAAAAATCAAAGCTAGTGGGATTTCCTTCTTTATTTTCTAATTTCACATTTTAAGTGGGCATCATCATGACTTGAGAGGCTTTGAAGGCTAAAATTACCACCAAATGCTTCTTTTTCTGTGTCAACCCTTAATTTGGGCCTTTTTATCCCCGTAAGACCTCAAGTTCAGACACAGCCATCAAGCACTTGGGATGACCAAATGCGAACTTCTGCTCTTTGCCATCATCTGATGTAATTTCAGTGTCAACTTGTTCACTTTTAAAATGTCAGTAACACTTATTCAGACTGAATCAAACCAAAAAAACTTTGGGTTGTCAGGGCATTCCAAAAGATCACAGAATGAGCTAAATATGTACTGGTATGTGTCCCAAAGAACAGCGGAGAAAAGAATATCACTGAGATGTTAGGAGCCATAAAAATGTGTAATAGTCTGTGCAACTAAACTTTCTACCCCAAACTTAAAGGCATTTTAGCATGTATCAGTGGCAGCAATAAAAACTAATGGATGTAACACAGCCCAATCAGAGAACAAATTTCAAGAGCTGCTTGATTCAACCTCCAGCTCCCATGCATCTTCTTAAGGTGGTAGAGTAGACATTTGTCTTATCCAAACCTCCTGAACCGCCCTTCTAAATTTCCTAGTTTTCTACCAGTGAGTCTTGTTTCCCCAGGCAGAAGAGTCTTTTGCAAGCCTGTCTTGCAGCTGGGACACAGGTATTCAGGTTCTGCAGTTGGGCTAGTCAGAAACACATTCCTGAGATTTCTTACAGGAAGAGGATGATGCGAAGAGGGCAGAATTATATGAAGTCGGCAAAGAGCAGAAAGATAGTCAGTTCTCAGAGGCAGCAACAATAGAGGTCTAAGCAAATGCTCTCAGATTCAGAGACCCCGGTGTCAGCCACCTGTGCCCGGGGGCTATGGCTGAGGAGTCTCCTTTATAAAAGCTTCCCCAGTGGCTCAGTCGGTAAAGAGTCTGTCCGCGTTGCAGATCTATGATAAGAATTTAGTTCCTGGCTGCCCAGTGAGAGCTTAACTCCTTGTCCTCTTGAACGATGTGGATACTTTTTTTTTAAGTAAATTTTCATTGGAATTGAAGTTCTTTTTAAAATGTACTTATTTACTTTTGGCTTCACTGGGTCTTTGCTGCTGCTCATTGGCTTTCTCTAGTTGTATCCAGCGGGGGCTACCCTCTAGTTACAATGCAGGGGCTTCTCACTGCAGGCGCTTCACTTCTTGCAGAGCACATGCTCCAGGGCATATGGGCTCAGTAACCATGGCTCACAGGCTCAGTTGCCTGACAATATGTGGAATCTTCCTGGACAGAGGGTTGAACCTGTGTATCCTGCATTGTCAGGTAAATTCTTCATTGCTGAACCACCAGGGAAGACCTGGATACTTCTTAATATCCTTTATAAAGTTCCCTTCACTTTAAGTGAGATAGACTAGGTTTTATTTTTTGCAACTAAGGATGTTTACCTCTAAGTGGAAATTTCAAACAGCTTATTTTTGAAAGCTGTATCAGGATAATGATAACAAAGATGATATTCTGGTCTTGTCCACCATGCCAATTTTGCCTGTGACTAGTTTTCCTTCCAAACAACTTCTTGAAATGCACTTGGCTTCTTAGCTCTGCTGGCTTCATTCATTTGTGTATCCATTCAACTGTGATGTAGTGTACATCTATAATGCTTATTGAGTGTCTACAATCCAAGGAATAATGATGGCTGAAACTCTGTCATTGAGTTCAGATAACTTCCAGGGCTAAAAGTAAAATAGGAAACAAATATGTCTAGCACAATGATATCATACAATTAGTGTTATGATGCAAATGAGCACAGGTCACTGGGGAACACAGTGGAGGGTAATACATTTAACACAGGGATGAGAAAAGATGAGATAAGGAAAACAAGTTAAACAAGTAAGGAATTGACAGGGTAGATGAATGTGGAGGCAGATGATTGACAGAAGGCAAAGCATGTGCAAAAGTCTTAATTCCCTGGAAAAAGCAGAGTGTGCCTGAAGAAGTACAAGGCGTGCAGTAAGACCAGAGCTATAGTAAAATGGGACGTGAAGTGAAGCTAACAGAAAGTCAGGGACAATGTCCTATATTGAGGAATTTATTAGTAATGGGCAATCACTGGGGAACAAAGGCTTTAAGGCTGGGGCATAGACCTCAAGTGAAACAGGAAGAACAGAATGACAATGTTATGAAGAGTTTTAAAGGGATGTTTGTGTTTGTTTGTTTGTTTGTTTCTTGGTCTGGTTAATATAAGAGTTTATCACTTTTTCTACAATGTGCAAAACAATTAGGGGAGAATCCCAGGGACAGAGGAGCCTGGTGGGCTGCCGTCTACGGGGTCGCACAGAGTCGGACACGACTGAAGCGACTTGGCAGCAGCAACAGCAGCAGTGCTCTCTGTAGGGTACTAATGTAAACCTCTTTTTTATCTTAATCAGCCAGGGGTCATACATGCACATAAGGTGCTAAGCAGAAGAAAGTAGTGAAGTTCCCTTCATTTCAGATAATATTGACCAGGTTTCTCTGCTAAAGTAATATCTCAATGGTTTGCCATCCAAGATAGGGCTCAGTGGCTTAGAAATGAACACAGAGTCATATTATATGAGTCTTTATAACTACTCGTGAACAAAAGCTGTGCTATTTTGACTTAAAATGCATAGCAAAATTTCTTAACCTATTCTTATCCCTTCTTTTGAAAACTCACCTTACTAACTAAGAAGTAATCTCTTCTTAGGCCCCCAGTTTCAAGTCAGGCATTACGGAGTTTTTCACTTTATCTTATCCTACAAAGGTATCAAGTCCTTCCTTCACTGTGTGTTTCCAAGGCTGGTTATATCTCTTATTCTTGGAACTTACTACTTTATCATTTTTTGTCTCTTCAATATCCCTTATGAAATAAGTAAAATCTGGAGTCATCCTGAGCAACAGTGATAGGGAACCTGGAATTCTCTCCTTTATTCACCCAATATCCATGCATTGCCTACTGACACCATGTCTACACAGTACTAGGTGCTGGGGACACAGTAATGAACATGAGAAACACAGCCCCTGCCCACAGTGCTTGCAAAGGCACATTTCCACAGTCTGGAGTCCTTGAAAGTCAAGGATTCCATAGCACAGACTACCTACGAATATTTGCTGCTGCTAAGTGGCTTCAGTCGTGTCCGACTCTGTGCAACCCCATAGACAGCAGCCCACCAGGCTCCCCCATCCCTGGGATTCTCCAGGCAAGAACACTGGAGTGGGTTGCCATTTCCTTCTCGAATGCATGAAAGTGAAAAGTGAAAGTGAAGTCGCTCAGTCGTGTCTGACTCTGTGCGACCCCATGGACTGTAGCCCACCAGGCTCCTCTGTCCATGGGATTTTCCAGGCAAGAGTACTGGAGTGGGGCGCCATTGCCTTCTCCGTACGAATATTCAAGGGACTGCTATCATCAATTAGGACTTCCCAAATGGTGCTAGTGGTAGAGAATCCATCTGCCAACGCAAGAGATATGAGATGGGGGTTCAATCCCTGGATCAGGAATATCTCGCGGAGGAGGGCAAGGCAACCCACTCCAGTATTCTTGCCTGAAGAATTACATGGACAGAGGAGCCTGGAGGGCTACAGACCATGGGGTTGCAAACAGTCAGAAACGACTGAGTGACTAACATACACACACACACACACACACACACACACACACACACCCACACACACACACACCAGTGGATCCTCCTGAACTAGGAATCAAACTGGGGTCTCCTGCATTGCAGGCAGATTCTTTACCAGCTGAGCTACCAGGGAAACCCCCCCAACACACACACACATACTCAATTAAGTACATACCAAATTGTTTTGCTTTGTTGGGGGCAGAAGCTGTTCTAAATAACTCAGGGTGAGATGTGTCATATTAATAGAATTTCTTTTTATATGTAGCAGAAAGAGAAGCATTAAAGTTCCCTTCACAGACTAAAGAACTGATGCTTTTTTTATTGGCAAATTCATTAAAAAATTATTTCATTGCATTATTTTAAACTGATCATAGCAATGTGTCCTTTATCAAACTTTGTGCTTGACTTTTATTAAAGGGATCCTCTTGCAAGGCATTGAATTATAACTTGGAGATCAGTAACAATTATACTAAACAGAGAATGGTAAACATAGCCATTTTTTTTATACTAATGAGCTTGAACCTTCCTACGGATAAATAATGCTCAAAACATGGCTTCCAGAATAGCAGCATTGACAATATCTGGCAACTTGTTAGAAGTGGAATATTATCCAGCTTCATCCAAGACTTAATCAGAAATTCTGAAGGTGGTGAGCAGAAATATGTATCTTAACAAGCACTTCAGGTAATCTCCTGAACACCCAAGTTTAAGAATCAAGCTGCAGAAACTATCCTGATGACTTTCAAATGTTCAACCTTAAAGAAACTTACCTCACAAAAGAATACAAATAATCATATAACTTCAGTAAATTTAAATAAACAAATATGTTATTTTATGGTTTATTAATTAAACTAGAAAGGATTTTTGAATATCATGTCAACATTGGTGAGGGTTCAGGGAAGTAGAACTTAGTGGGAGTATAAATTTATTCATATCCTGGATGGTAAGTTAATAATAATTAAAAGCCTTTCAATTATCTTTAACTTCTCACCCAGAAATTCCAATTCTAGGAATTTAATGTAAGGAAATAAGATGAAGAACTTCAGCTCTAAAATTAAGCAGATCTGGAAACAAATACTTCTTTCACTTACCAGCTTATGACTTTGGCATTAATTTCTTTAAATACTCTAAGCTTCACTCTTTCTGTCTGTAAAATGGAGTTAATTATGACAACTCACTCATAAACTTATAGAAAATGATGTAATCCATATACTTAGGGTTGCTGGATAAAATGTAAGTGGAATATCCAATTACATTTCAGATAAGCAATGAGAATTTTTTCAATGAAGTATGTCTCAAATATTTTGACACACACACATATGTATACTAAAAAACATTCAGTATTATCTGAAATTCAAATGAGTATCTTGTACCTTTATTCACAAAATATAATGTACTAGGCATTCAGTAAACTTTAGCTACTCACTTATTTTGTATTGTATTTTCACTTAAAACATTGATAAACTGGTGATGAACAAGTTTGTCAATTTTAAATTGAAATTATCAGCTCTGTGAAACTGCAAAAAAAGTTTATGCTCATAAAAACTTCATGGTATACAGATGAATGTGCTGAAATACAATCTTAGGATGTCTCATATCTAGAAATACCCCTGAGTAATCAAAGACATTCAGTATCTTGGGTCTGAATAAACCCAAATTAACTGGAAAACCTGATTTGTTAAAACATTTGAGCATCCCAGTTCTGCTGCACTATAAGAAAATATTTGCTTATATATATATCAAAAAACTGCTCTGATAATAGAGTGAAAGTAGGGCTGCTGACTTTGTAAGAAAAGGAAAAAAACACATGTGCTATCAATTTGTTACTAATAAAATGTAAACATCCTGAAACTTCAAATCACACTTGATTCAGCAACTAAAAATAAATTCATCTATTTAAAACTGTAAAGTTCTCTTTATGCCAATAAAAGTTAGTGACTTATAATTATGCCCCAAAATGTATGTGACACAGTTTAAAACATAAAATATGAAGCAGAACAGTAGTTGCAACTTGTCTTTTTTCCCTCTCTTAAGGATTGTAGCTGGATGCACACGCTGAAAGGAAATCAGTGTGACAGAGGTCGTCTTCACTATCAAAGTGACTGGATCATAACTGGTGGTGAATGGTCAAGTCATTTTGGCTGTTTTCATGATAGATGGAGATACTTCCCTGATCGATTCTGCCTGCCACTGTGAAAGGTACTGACCCACAGGCAGCTAGACATGACTGAGCGGAGGCTGAATTTACTGGCTACATACACATCTGGTTGAAGCTGGAGTTGCCCAGAAAGTGAGATCCTTTCTCAGTGGGGTTGTCTGAGAAGAATCCATGAAAGAAACACTACAGAATCTTGGTCTTGAAAATGACTAGTGTTTGGCAGACAAAGACAGGAAAAGAGACATCCTGGGCCAGTGGGAGAGGCCAAGAGCAACACTGTTGGGCATCAGTGAATAACGTGAAGCAACATGTTCCTGAGAGAACAAGATGAGAACACAGGTGAAGTAAATTTGAGCCTACTTGGAGGTACTAAGGGGTATGGATCTTGATAACCTATAAAAGAAAGATAGTGGGGTTTTGTAAACAGACGGGCAATAGATACTAATTAGATTTTCAGAACATAGAAATGTGCTGGTGGAAAAGAGAATGGAGGCAGAGAGATCAGTTAGAACCTCTCGAAGGTTTTGGCATTCAGAGGTGAGAGATGAGGTTTACAGAAGCAGAGATAACAGAAATAAAGCAGCCATGATTTAAAGCAAGCCAAGGGAAGTGGCAGTCACAAAAACAGTATACTAGTAGCTGTAAGATGGATAGAGAGGAATCTGGCTTAAAAGGGGAGAGAGCAGAGGCAAATTTGATTTTAAAAAAATCAGTGATGTAGTGGTAGGTGTTTAAGTGGAAATGCCCACTAGAAATGCAGGATTTCTGGAATTTCTGGAAATGCAGAATTCCATCTTTGAGGAATCTTGATGATGTAAGCAAAAACCTTAGAGACCATGGCAGGGAGGGAAAACTGAGTTACTGAGAGCACACTGACAAGAAGAGGTGGAAGGGGTACAATTTATTCCTATTTAATCCCTAAGATAATTTCTTCCACAATAATGGATGGATGAAAAAAAGAACATTGAAATTATGGGACCAGGAATTAAGACTAGAGAGGAGAGTCTTAGTGACGTGAATAAAACTAACTTAGAATTGTATCACAACAGCCAAAGTTGGAATGATAATCAGTAGGCAAGAGTAGCCAGAGTTAATGGAACCAGCCAAGCAACAAGGAAAGAGTCATTTCAGGTAGGCCGAATGGTGAGAGTAAAGACTTTGAGGTAGCTAAGAGGGTGGAAAATTTGCTATATTGCCTCACAAAGAGCATGGGGTTTGAAGTCCCACTAGGGTTTGAATGCTGGTAGTTCAGTTTGTTTCAGTCACTTGGTCATGTCCAACTCTGTGACCTCATGGACTGTAGCACACCAGGCCTCCCTGTCCATCACCAACTCCTGGAGCTTACTCTAACTCATGTCCATTGAGTCAGTGATGCCATCCAACCATCTCATCCTCTGTCATCCCCTTCTCCTCCCATCTTCAATCTTTCACAGCATCAGGGTCTTTTCCAATAAGTCAGTTCTTCACATCAAGTGGCCAGATTATTGGAGTTTCAGCTTCAGCATTGGTCCTTCCAATGAATATTCAGGACTGATTTCCTTTAGGATGGACTGGTTAGATCTCCTTGCAGTCCAAGGGACTCTCAAGAGTCTTCTCCAGCACTACAGTTCAAAAGCATGAATTCTTTGGCACTCAGCTTTCTGCTTTTTTGACTATGCCAAAGCCTTTGACTGTGTGGATCACAATAAACTGTGTAAAATTCTTAAAGAGATGGGAATACCAGACCAACTGATCTGCCTCCTGAGAAATCTGTATGCAGGTCAAGAAGCAATAGTTAAAACTGGACATGGAACATCAGACTGGTTCCAAATCGGAAAAGGAGTACATCAAGGTTGTATATTGTCACCCTGTTTATTTAACTTATATGCAGAGTACATCATGAGAAACCCCAGCTGGATGAAGCACAAGCTGGAATCAAGATTCCCGGGAGAAATATCAAAAGCCTCAGATATGCAGATGATACCACCCTTACGGAAGAAAGCAAAGAAGAACTAAAGAGCCTCTTGATGACAGTGAAACAGGAGAGTGAAAAACTTGGCTTTAAAACTCAACATTCAGAAAATTAAGATCATGGCATCCAATCCCATCACTTCATGGCAAAAAGATGAGGAAACAATGAAAACAGTGACAGATTTTATTTTCTTGGGCTCCAAAATCACTGCAGATGGTGACTGCAGCCATGAAATTAAAAGACGCTTCTTGGAAGAAAAGCTATGACCAATTTATACAGCATATTAAAAAGCAGAGACATTACTTTGCCAACAAAGGCCAGTCTAGTCAAACTATGGTTTTTCCAGTGGTCCCGTATGGATGTGAGAGTTGAATGCTGGTATGTTTTCATTAAATGGAAATGATAATGCTGCTGTTGTTGTTGTTTAATCACTCAGTCCTCTCTGACTCTTTTGAGACCCGAGGAACTGTAGCCTACCAGACTTCTCTATCCATGGGGTTTCCCAGGCAAGAATACTGGAGTGGGTTGCCAATTCTTTCTCCAGAGGATCTTCCTGACCCAGGGATCAAACCCATGTCTCCTCCCTTGCAGGCAGATTCATTACTGCTGAGCCACTGGGAAATCCCCATAATGCTGTTACCAGTCAGAATTTAAAGCAAGGTCATCTGGGTCAGACGTTCGGAGCACCAATCAGTTAGGGTCTGAGAACATTCCCTATATCCTAGATGAAGACAGCTACATTTCTAGAAACTTTTGGAGTAAAGAATACTGCATACGGTGAGAAGGAGCATTTAATTAGCCATTTGGATTGGGAAGGGGCATGGTGAGCATGCAGCAGCTTCCCATCCCATCCTTGCCAAGGGCCACTGACATAGCTTGACTGTTATGAAGAGGAGAAAATGAGCTTTTGTTTTCAAAGTGGACTATGCTCCTGTGGTCACCTTAGGGGGTATCACTTCTGTGCTTATTCCTTATCTGGGGCTCATTGTCCCAGCTAATCAAACGCTAAACAAATATTTGAAGAATGCTGCTTGGGGGGATGTAAATTAGCTTTCCTGAAACACCCACAGGTTTCAGCCTGGTTCTGATCTGTCTAATTGTTGCCAAAATTAAATATACAATTGGCCCTCTGCATTCATAGTTTTGTATCTGTGGATTCAACAACTGTAGATAGAAAATATTCAAATTTAAAAAAAAAATTTCTGGAAAGTTCCAGAAAGGCCAAACTTGAATTTGCATGCACCAGCAACTATTTACATAGGATTTCTATTGTATTTACATAGTATTTACATTGAATTAGGTATTGTAAGTAATTTAGAGATGATTCAAAGTAAATGGAAGGATGTTTGTCAGTTATCTGCAAATACCAGGGCAACCCACTCCAGTATTCTTGCCTGGAGAATCCCATGGACAGAGGAGGCTGGGAGCCACAGTTCATAGGTCGCAGAGTCGGACAGGACTGAAGCGACTGAGCACACAGCATACACCATGTTATACAAAGGACTCGAGCATCCTAAGGTTTTAGTATGTACATACTCTACACAGATATCAAGTTGACAATTATGAGTGAAATATTGGGGCTTAGTGAGCACCCAGGGCTTCCCAAGTGGTGTAGTGGTAAGGAATCCATCTGTCAATACAGGAGACATAAGAATCATGGGTTTGATCTCTGGGTCGAGAAGATCCCCTGGAGTAGGAAATGGCAATCCACTCCAGTATTTTTGCCTGGAAAATGCCATGGAAAGAGGAACTTGGTGGGCCATAGTCCATGGATTGCAAAGAATCAGACACAACTTAGTGATTCAACAAAAAGAACAACAAGTGAGTACCCCATCCAATAAGTGGTGCCCAACAATTTCAAAATTGTGATCTAACTAATGTGGCTATGCCAGGGATCTTTGTAAAACATTCCTGAGAGAGAAAGATTAAAACAGAGGTTTAGAAAGGGGTATGGAAGGCTTTCATGCCAGACCCATGAATGAAGACAAAGGAAGACACTGAAATGAGATTTTGAAATACACATTTTTTAGTCTTGAAAACCTCAGTTTTGGTCTCAGCCTATCAGTGACAAACAAGGTGAGCTAAACGCCCCTGAGCCTGTTTCCTATCTAGCCTATACATTCAAAATGCCACTTCATAAATTTATTGTGGCACCCATTGGCAGGCAATTTACATGGCAATACAACATGGTAGAAAGCAAAATGCAGGGGGTTAGAAAAGGGAGCACATAATGAAAAATGAAACCAATGTTTACCAAAAGAAAGCCGAGGACATTAGCTGCAGAGAGAAGTGGGCCCAGCAACTGACCTCCATGTAGATCTTCTTCCCTACCTCTGCCTCCCTAACTTTCTTCCTTCTAGCTTCTTTCTCAACGCAAGAAGAACTACTGTTCATAGCAGAGAAGACATCAGTCAATGAAAGGATAATAAATACAAAAGTGTTAGTCGCTCAGTTGTGCACAGCTCTTTGCAGCCCCAGGGACTGTAGCCTGCCAGGCTCCTCTGTCCGTGGAGTTCTCCAGGCCAGAATACTGGAGTGGGTCACCATTCCTTTCTCCAGGGGATCTTCCTGATCCAGGGATCGAACCCAGGTCTCCTGCATTGCAGGCAGATTCTTTACCATCTGAGCCACCGGGAAAGCCCCAATAAATATAAATCCCACTATAAGGAAAGCTTTCTTATGAGAGGGATCCTTTCTTCCTTCCTTCATGTATGGAACACAGCATAAAAGTCCATTTATACAAGTCATTAAATATACAATTTTCTAAATATTTGAGATATTCTTTTGTTGTCTTTGACTTATTTCTGTGTTTTCTTATTAATGGATTCCTGGTTACTATCATTAAACTACGTACCAAATTCATTTCTTATGATGACTATGAAGATGAGCTATGTCTAAGGCTGGCTACAAACAGAATCCCTGAGAAGTACCCCCAGTAGAGCCCTGTGAGGTGATGCCACGGACCTTACATTTCTACCAACGACCTGTTCACCAAGAAATATACCTTTCAAATCTGGGGAATACATGGAGATGGAGTGATACTGTGACTCTCAGAACAGTTTATTCTGTTGCCAAGATAGCCAATAAGCAATGTATTTTTGTTCCCTGTTAATGTTTTCATTCTTGTTTATGCATGCATATAAATTATATAAACATATATTTTATTGTAGTCGAGAAAATAGTGATGCTTGGATTTTAAAGCCACCAGAAACATTCTGCCCCTTCCAAACTCTTTCCTTTTCCCACTTTCATTATCCTCACCTCTGCAAGACAAGTAGGTAACTAATGACACCATTGAATGATAGGAAGGCACTTTTTCCTGCTGCCTCTTTTCAACCTATCCCATCCTGACAGCTATGTACAAACACTCTCTGGGTCAGGGATGTGATTTCTAAGAAAAGCCATTGTTCTTATATTAAAAGAAAAATGTTCTAGTTTCATGCATCTATAAACAAGGAATGGGTGACAATCCCTGAAGATTTGGGGTGATTTCCATTTTAATCAAGTGGCATAAACTATTAATGTTTACTATTAAATTTATAATAACAGATTAAATAGTAAAATTGCTGTCTGGGGAAACAGATACCATGGTGCCAGTTGCCCTGAAATTGCATTAATAGATAATATAGTGGCTGTATTGGCCTCTGGTCTGCCATATCTTACATTTCTATTTTCATTGGTGTTTTAAAGTGATTAAACTATTTCTATTAAGAGAAAAACATTATTATAAATTATTGTGGTTTTGCTTAATTGATAAAATATGCATTTTATTCCATTTTATAATCTAGTTATTAGAAAAAAATATAAGTTGCTAAGTCATTTTTATAAGTCAACATGGCACAGTCAGGTTTAGATTAATTGAAATAGTGGCTTCACAAGACCAGAAGGTATAAAAATGTATCTTATCTCTTACCTAACTTCAAACATAATCACACTTACATTATCTCAAACGGGGAAAATCCTTTTGCCTTTAAAGATTCTGAATATGCTTTCCTCCCTCATTTTCCTCATCCTATAAAGGGGATAAAGTTGGTATCATAAAAATGAAAAATTAAGGAAATTATACATTCACTTAGCACACTACCTAGCAAATAATAGCTGTTCAAAATAACTATGATTTTCTCATTCCTAAAGAAACCTCATATATATGTACCACTACAGATGAAAAGAATTTCAGGACTGTGAACTAGAATGCATTTCCCTACAGAATCATTCATTCTAGGCTGCGTAATTTTTTTCACCAAGCATTCCTTGAGCTTGCACCACATTATCTGTTGGCACTAAGGAATGAAAAAAATCCAGTGTGACCTTGACATCAAGAGCCTTGCATTGCTTTACATCACAGCAGCATGCAATTCTGAGCATGCTTTTGTAGGCTAGTTGCTCTAAAATCTTACATAAGAACTGTTTGGAAAGTTACAATATAAAGATGCAAACAATGATGTAACAGAAAGAATGCCATGTGTAATTTTTTTTGTCTGTTTGTGTAAATCAGATTTTTATCTTGCTCATAAAATGAGAAAATAAAATCTTGACTTATCTCAAAATGAACAGAGTATAAAGGATGCACAAATCACATTTCAATACCCATTACTTGTTCCAAACATGCTTAATGGATAAACTCACAAAACTTGAAATCTGTAAACAAAAAGATTCTTACTTTCAGCACAGCAAATTACATAAGCTGAACAATAACAACAAAAGTCATCCTTATTTCATATAACAATAAACATATGAAATCCCAAGTTCGCCCAACAGCCTATTAATAAACACCATGGGTTGAAGATAAAGCATTCTCCCATTGTTGAGGTGGATAAAACACAGAAACAAGTGAACAAACAAAAACATAAAACAGAACAATATGAGCACAGTGGAAGATATGATAGAATACACAAATGAATCAATTTGAGCTCCTGAAGAGAAGAATCACTTTGGAAATGCAAGTGAAATAAAAAGAAACCATATCCATTAAAAATATTTGCCATTCACTTGAGACTACAAAATAAGGAAATTAAGCACCCTACCCAAAGCCATGATAATGTTTCCACCATGAAGCATATCTTAACTTGTCTAAACAAGAAAAAAAGATCCTCCTATTCATATAAATACTTGTCCTGTACTTGTATAATATGTAACTCAATAGAAAACAGAAGTTTATTATCCATCCTTCACTTGCAGGGAGGTCTGTGAGTCTTCATACTTTATTCTGATAACTGTGTCATCAAAAACATCATTAATAAATACTTATTTATTGTAGCTCTTTCGGTAAAAATCATATTGTTACACATGGATTCCTCAATCGAAAGAGTTTAAAATTGTTCATATCCAATGAATGTGTCCTGAATTCTGGCAAATAATACTGTCATCCATTTACCAAAAGATTTATAACCATTGCCTTCACACCAGGCACTGTGTTTAGTGTGAAAACAAATCAAGTTTACAGTTGACTGGTGAAGAGGGGCATTAAACAATGTGAAAACTTAGACTATAATTATGCTATGTCAGAAGACTATCTAACTGGCTTCAGAAAATGTAACAATAGCTTTCAAAATGTACAAGCCTCATAATAGTGATCAAAAGCAGGATTCCAGAAAAAACAAAAAAGTTTATCTGTTGGTGAAAGAAAACAGGGCAGAAAAGAAACACGTTCTTGGAGGGAAATACCTTGGAGAGAAACCAACAAAGAAGAAGTAGCAAAAGTAATTACTTTGTGAATTTCTTTGGACTTTTGGATCTGAAACACTCCTTAAAAGTTGCACTAATGTGTTATTTTTTAAACGTAGTTTTGGATGGAACACACAGCAGAGAAACTTTAGCCTCCCTGATAGATGAACATTGCTTTTCCATAAGTTCCTGTACTCTTCACACAGGGAAGGAAAGCATGAGTAATCTTTGCAACCAGATCTATTTCTCTCATTTCCTGTTTGACAGAAAGTTTCTTTAGAGAAACAAAAAATAAATGGAGGTCATTAATAACTTTACAGAGTATATCTTGAATGGTGATAGATAATTATAAAGGGTCTCCGATGCACATTTTGCATCTTTCTTTACCTTTTAGTAAAAGAGTATATTCCTGGAATGCCAATAGACCACTTTTCCAGGGCTCTGAGTCAGACCATGTTCCAAGCAAAGAGAGAAGAAAGCATTGAAGAGGAAAAGGTAACATTTTACATAATCTCCTTCTCCTTCTGCCTCTGTAACTTAGCTTGCCCATTGCAAAATCTAGATCACGTAGGTCACGACGTCTCAGAAAGTGGGGACTTGCGATACTAGGAACTGGAGTTTATCTCACTCACGCTTGTCCTGCTCTTTGCAATCGCCCAGCCCCTGCAAACTGCTTCATCATGCCTGTCCAGGTCAGACATCCCCCTCCCCGTTCTTGACCACTGTTCCTGTGTGCATGAAACCCCTTAGTTTAAACCAGCCTATTAATAGCTAGTGTTGCCCGCTACAGTCTGTCTACAAAAACTCTGTAACCGCTTTGTCCGGGGCTCAGAGCTTGGAGTGTTAACACCTCTGGGCCCGGCGGCGTAATGAACCTGAGTTCTCCAACTAAGTGTGGTGCTGGGTTTCTCGAATACTGGTTTCTGGAACAGCATGACTCCGGAAGAGTTATAGAAGAGGACTACACGGAGAGGCTCCTCCATTACCTGCACTTTCTGTGCAAGCTTTTTCTCATTTTAAAGGGATTTTTTACTAATTGATAGAAAGAAATAGAAGATATCCAAAAACAAGAAGTCAGACTGAGAGAATTCTTGCAAATTCTTAACATTCTTTGGCCATGGTTTATCTAAGTGCTCACAAAAAGTATTTGAATGAATGATCTGTATTCAATAAGGCTTCCTTTCCCCAATTCTTTAACTGGAGTTGGGGGAAAGGCTTTTATCTCTTTGTATGTAGCTGACAATGCCTCAAACTGTAGCCAAAGAAGGAAAAAAAATCAGATTTCAAGCAGAAGTCAGCCTTCCATCCAATATTTTTCAGATTCAGACATGAAACAGAGGAGTGTTTTTTAAGCCTTTTCTTCATAGAGACCAACAACCTTAGTAATGGGAAAGGGTGGTGGGGCATGAAGAGAGGCCAGGAGAAAGATTGGCTAGAAACAACGAAAATAGTTTGCGTTGTATAATAGTCTCTGTTCCTACATAAGGAAGTCAGCAGAAGAAATTGAAGTGGTTATTCATTAAAATCTGTTTCAGTTGATTTATGAACCCTGATCACACTCTGTTGTAAAGAGTCATTTCTAGTGATGAAAATAATACTGGAGTCTTCATGACACAGTCTAAGGCAAAAACAACACATGTGTGAGATAAGATCATACCAAAACAGCCTTCCTTGTCTTTCCTCTATCCACTTTTCCTTCTAATTCACCAGTCTTTCACTTCCCCTGACCTCATCTCCTAGAACTTCTGCCAGTGCTGCCAACATGCTTCAGACTCTGCCTATAAGATACAAGACCTTCCCTGGTGGCACAGTGATAAAGAATCTTCCTGAAAATTCAGGAGATGCAGGAGCAAGCGTTCAATCCCTGGGTCAGGAAGATCCCCTGGAATAGGAAATGGCAACCCACTCCAATGTTCTTGCCTGGAGAATTCTACAGACAGAGGAGCCAGAAGGGTTATACTCCACGGTGTTGCAGAGAGTTGGATGTGACTGAACAACTCAGCACAGTCACGCACACGCACACACACACACACACACACACACACACACAAGGACCAATTCTCAAGCCACTGCTGCCTGTCACTATTGTTTCCGTTCATATGTTTGTGACTACAGCACCAACATCAGTCATCTGTTCAGTTTCTAGTTCCTCTGGCTGTGTCTCACCCCAGCTCATTTCCTCCGCATCTAACGTGCCTCCTTCAGCTGTACAACAGCCTTCTTCTCCTCTGCGCTCTCACTGTCATGGCAGTGATCAACAGAACTGCCAACAGTTGGTTGCACAATACTAAGAAAAACATCTCAAACTTTTCTGTATCTAGGTCCACACATTCACCAAATTTGAATTTTAAAACTGTAGAAACTGTATAAAAAATATTTGATGAGAGGCTATCTTGCTTGACCAACTGAAAGTTCTTCCAAATTCTCAAAAGTGAATCAACTTCACTCATTTTTCTTTCTGATTTGTTTACC
This sequence comes from Capricornis sumatraensis, assembly GCF_032405125.1. Taxonomy (NCBI): domain Eukaryota; kingdom Metazoa; phylum Chordata; class Mammalia; order Artiodactyla; family Bovidae; genus Capricornis; species Capricornis sumatraensis. The sequence continues at coordinate 19,852,241 of NC_091080.1, forward strand.
CATAACAACAATAAAAAAAAATTGAAGGTGGTCACCATGATAAATATCTTTTTTTTTTAATCCAAAACTTTGCAATTTCTTGGACCTCAAAGAAAGCATCTTAATTATTAATTGACTGTCTATTTTGCACAGAACAGGGTGCTTTTCATGGTGAGAGGTAATTAGGTCTAGGCACACAAAAATCTTAGATACATGAGGAAAAGATGCACATGAAGCATCATGTATGCAGATATCGTGAGTACCTCATATCCCTTCATCTATAAATTGTAGCTCTACATAGCATTGAATCTCACAATTTATTAGTGGAACTCTTGCAGGATTCACTTAGACTTGTTTTAAGTGCCAGCAGTATAGACGACACAAGGAACTACATTCCTGGAAAGTAGTTTCAATGTCCTCTCCCCAATCTCTCTTAAGAGATGTGAATAGTGTATATAGGCCTTGGATATTCAGTAATCCTGATAACAGATTTTAAAAGTCCCATTCTTCCAACAGTTTACCCTCTGAATATTAATTTGGACTTCCTTCTAGAATGCTATCCTCCTGGTATCTGTTTTGTATCAACCCAGATTGGACTTTTCCTTAAGGATTTTATCCCTACCAGGTTTGTTTAGATGACCTTGCCTTCCTTATTATTACAATGGGGTTAATAGACCAGTTTTGAACTTCTGGTTCTACTTAAAGAAAAAGCATAGTTTTATTCACTTATGAGAAAATTTGTATAGACAGTATTTTCTAGACTATGCCAAACTTACTTGGAATACTGTTTGCTCCCCTAGACTTTAGAGGTTATGCAACTGAATAATAAAATCTTACAATGAGAGTTTCTTCTTGAATGTCACTCTTTTGGCTACAAAATCACAATATACTCTCACTCTATAAAATTTTCTTATAAATGAATAAAGCTATTTTTTTCTTTAACCACTTTAAAATGAGCTCATAGATGCTTTGTGAAAATGTATTTTCTATTTCTATTAATCAATTATCCAACTTAACCCATCTGGTATTTCAAATTTGTCTCCAAAAGGTGAAGGGTGAAAACAATTATAATTTATAATTTTCACTACTGAGGTCTGCAATTTCTATCTGTGACACATTTAGAAATCATTGATTAATCATCTCAATGCTTTTATGAAATGGATATTATCTCTATAGTTACATGGTTTAAAGTGAAAGAAACTTTAAAAAAAAAGTAATCCAGAAAATAACCTAATTCTGAGGAAGATTTAAATCACCATCAGGGAAAATGTTTTAATAGGTGAATTTGATGGTTTAAATGATGGTTATTTTTGATTATTCCCTAAATTACCTTAGGACATAATGAAAATCATGCAAGTTTTAGAACCAATACTACGGGAAATTTTTTTCAGGGCAAAAGGTCAATAACATCTTTTAAAAGAGTTCATAAGGTTGATTGCTGAGGTTTGCAATCCATATATTTATAGGGCTGCCAGTCTAAACTATCAAGCTTGAGAACTTAAAAAATTTACTATATTTAGATTTGGCATCACAAAACTTTATATGAGAAAAATCCATGTTTCATTAAATCTCCAGGAAATATATATGAATAAAATAAGTAGTTAACCATATTTATTTTATCTATCTGTCTAGTATACTAAGTATACAGATTGTTCTTATCACCCGAGTTTTATATTTATTAAGTCAGTTATCTTTATTTTCAGGCCTATTCATGGAAGTTTTAATTTTTTTAATTTAATAAGTATAAACTGATGATAGATGAGAAAAATGGAAATATTTTGCTTTGTGATATCATGAATGATTTAGAAAATTCTCCAAAAGATGAGCTATTACAAGTTTTCAGGTGAAGCCAAGGTGGTGGAGAAAGGAAACCCTGAGCTCCCCTCCTTCCACATGTACAGAGCAAGCATCAGTGAGAACAATCTAAAGACTAGTGGAAAAGGTATTCCATAACTAAAGACATGAGGAGGGAGCCAGGGCAGAGCCTCCATTCTCAATGTGTATACAAAATCTCACATTCTCCAAGTACCAGCACAGAGGCAGTAGTTTAAAGAAATTTGGGTCAGATCTACTTGCTGATCTTGGAGAGCCTCCTGAAGAAGCAGGAAGAAACTGGGATTTCACCTGGGAATGAAGAATCTGGTGACAGGCGTTTGGCAGAGTTAATTCTACTGCAATGACACTAATGCTCATAAGGATGATTTAAAAATCCTTCCTCAAGTCTATTAGTGCTGGAGGCTTCACTGTCTTCCAGTGGACAGACACCAGTTCTGTGGCCTGTGTAGCAAGCCATATAAGGGCCCAGTCCCACCTCCAGTGGGCCAGCACCTGGGATTGCAACCCTTGGCCCTCAAAGCCAGCCACATTGGGCTTCCATTGGCCACAGCTTCCCTGACTTCCCCACCAGCAGGCAAGTGCCAGCCTGTGGATAAGTGGCCTGTATAGTCATCTGCCCAGGAACACATTCTCACTCTGCAGAGGGCCCACAGCCACCATATGAGGCAAGGGCTTGCAGTCAGCTTGGCAAGGAGTCAGTCACGCCCACCAGTGAACCCCCAGTCATCAGACCTGACACAACAGAAGGGATACCCTTAGAGAATATGGTTCTAGTGACCGGAGTAGAGCAAGCTGCTGGGTCCTATAAGGCATCATCTACTTAGGGCCGCTTCTGTAAGATCAAAAACCATAATCAACCTACCAAATACACAGAAATAAACACAAATTCATAAAATGATCAGAAAAAGAATATGATCCAAACCAAGGGATGGTAAAAGACCTCTGAAAAAGAACTAAACTTAAATGGAGACAAGCAATCTACCCAATAAAGAGTTTAAAAAATGAAAGTGAAAGTATTTGTTGTTCAGTCACGTCTGACTCTTCATCCCCATGGACTGTAGCCCACCAGACTTCTCTGTCCGTGGAATTCTTCAGGCAAGAATACTGGAGTGGGTTGCTATTCCCTTCTCCAGAAGATCTTCTCAACCCAGGGATTGAAACCTCATCTCCTGCACTGTAGGCAGATTTTTTTAATCATCTGAGCCACCAGGGAAGAAAGAGTCAGATAATGACCACAAAGATGCTCAGTGAACTCAAAGGTTGGATGAACACAGTGAGAAGTTCCACAAAGAGAAAATAGAAAGAAAAATCAAACATAGTTGAGAAATACAGTAACTGAAATAAAGATGCACTAGAAGGAATCAAGAGTAGATTAGATGATAAAAAGAATGGATCAGCAATCTGGAAAAGAGTGTAGTGAAAATCACTCAAACTGTACAGAGAAAAAGAAAAAACAATTAAGTGAGAGTAGCTTAAGAGACCTCTGGGACAACATCAAACACATTAACACTCGTATTATAGAGGTCCCACAAAGAGAAGAGACAGAGAGATGAATAGAGAATTTATCTAAAGAAATAACAGCTGAAAACTTCCCTAAACTAGGAAAGAAAAGACATCCAAGTTCAGGAAGCACAGGAAGTTCCAAACAAGGTGAACCCTCCAAAAAAAAAAAAGAACATTCAAGGGTACATGGCAATTAAAATGAAAAACATTAAAGACAAAAAAAAATCTGTAAAATAGCAAGTGAAAGCAACTATTTATGTATATATAAGAGAACAATGACCACCTGACATCTCAGCAGAATCTCTAGACTGGAAGGGAGTGGCACAATGTTCAAAATGACAAAAGGAAAAAAAAAAAATCCTAAAACCAAGAATATTCTACCCAGGGGGATTTTTATTCAGATTTGAAGGACAGATGAAGAGTTTTAAAGACAAGAAAAACTAAAAAGTTTTAGCACAATTAAACTAGTTTTACAAGGGATGTTAAAAAGAACTTCTCTGAACAAAAACAAAAAAAAATCTACAACTAGAAATATGGAAATTATGGCAGGAAAAAAAACTCACTGACAAAGGCAAACATACAGAAAAGGTAACAGACTGGTCACTTAACAAAGACAGTAGAAAAAATAAAAGAGAAAAGTAGTAAAATTATCCATATCTATAGTAAGAAATTAAAAGGTATACAAAATAAATTTTTAAAAAAGCAACGCAAGGGCATAAAATAAAACAGCAAAAATAAAAAAATAAATAAAGCCTGGACTTATGAGAACTTCAACTTAAAATAATCATATGAATGTAAATATATTCATATAACTCACAGTAACTATAAAACAAAAACTGTAAAAGACACAAAAATAGAAAAGAATCCAAACATAACACTAAACATAGTCTTCAATTACAAGGAAATGGAGCTACAGTAAAATAACATAAAACAACAAAATGTAACTAAAACACAAGAAATAAATCAACCACATGGCAATAAATGTATACCTATCAACAATTATTTTAAATGTAAATGGACTAAATGCTTCAATATGAGACAGAAAAAGGTTGATTGAAAGTGAGAGGATGGAAAATCATAATCCATGCAAAGGGAACCAAAAAGAAACCTGGGACAGCAACATTTATTTCAGACAAAATAGACTTTAAAACAAACACTGTAAGAGGAAATTATGAACAATACATAATGATAGAGATCAATCCACAGAGATTTAACAATTGTAGTGGCGAAAAGTGAAGAGGAACTAATGAGCCTCTTGATGAGGGTGAAATAAGAGAGTGAAAAAGCTGACTTAAAACTCAACATTCAAAAAACCTAGATTATGCCATCTGGTCCCATCACTTCACGGTGAGTAGATGTGGAAACAATGGAAACAGTGACAGACTTTATTTTCTTGGGCTCCAAAGTCACTGCAGATGGTGATTGCAGCCATGAAATTAAAAGATGCTTGCTCCTTAAAGGAAAAGCTATGACTAACCTGGACAGCATATTGAAAAGCAGAGACATCACTTTACTGACAAAGGTCCATCTAGCCAATGCTATGGTTTCTCCAGTAGTCATGTATGGATGTGAGAGTTGGACTGTAAAGAAAGCTGAGCACCAAATAATTGATGCTTTTGAACTGTGGTGTTGGAGAAGACTCTTGAGAGTCCCTTGGACTGCAAGGAGATCAAGGCAGTCCATCCTAAAGGAAATCAGTCCTGGGTTCATTGGAAGGACTGATGCTGAAGCTGAAACTCCAATACTTTAGCCACCTGATGCGAAGAGCCGACTCACTGGAAAAGACTCTGATGCTGGGAAAGACTGAAGGAAAAAGGAAAAGGGATGACAGAGGATGAGATGATTAGATAGCATCACCATCTCAATGGACATGAACCCAAGCAATCTCTGAGAGATAGTGAAAGACAAAGGAGTCTGGCACGCTGCAGTCAATGTGGTCAGAAAGAGTTGGACACAACTTGGCAACCAAACAACAAACATAAAATCAAAAGAAAACACTGGTTTTAAAAGACATATTAGGTTAAATTCAATTATTAGATATATACAGAGAATTCCACTGAAAAGCAACAAAATACACATTTTTTTCAAATGCACAGAAAAATTCTCCAAGATAAAACACTTGCTAGACCTTGAAACAACTCTCAATAAATTTAAGAAAAATGAAATCATTTCACACATCTTTTTCAACTTTGACAGTATGAGACTACAAATCAAAGACAAGAAAAGAAAACTACAAAAACCACAAACACATGGAGTTTAAACAATATTCAATAAACAACCAATGGGTCACTGAAGAAATCAAAAAGGAAATAAAAAAATATCTGAAGACAAATAAAAGTGAAAACACAATGATCCAAAATCCATGGGATGCCGCAAAAGCAATTTTAAGCAGTAAGCTTATAGTGATACTGGCCTAACTCAGGACACTAAAAAAATCTCAAACAAACGATCTAGCCTTACACCTAGAGAAACCACAAAAAGAAGAAAAAACAAAACTCAAAGTTAATAGAAGGGAAGAAATAATAAAAATCAAAGCAGAAAAAAAAATAAAATAGAAACCATAAAAAAAAAACCAGAAAAGGTCAATGAGGCAAAGATCTGTTTCTTTGAAAAGGTACATAAAATTGATAATTTCTTATCCAGACTCACCAAGAAAAAAGGGAGAGGGCCTCAAATTAATAAAATCAGAAATTAAAAAGAAGCTACATCCCACAGAAATGCAAACAGGGCAAAATAGTTTTTAATTAAGGTGTGTACATTTTTTTTTTAGGATTAATGCTATTCCACACTTAACAGTATGCAGTAGAGTATAAACATACATTTTATAGACACTGGAAAAAACAAAAAAAGTTGGGACTCAAATATTCATAATATTTGCTTTACTGCAGTGGGGTGGTCTGGAGCTGAGCCTGCAATATCTCTGAGGTATGTCTGGATATATGTTTACAGTTGACATTTTAACTTACAGTTCCAATTATCTGTGGATATTTTCGCTAAATACTACAGTAGCTCTGTAGTTGATTGAGTCTGAAAATGCTGAGCAGGGTAGGGAGGGCTGGCAGGAAAGTTTTATGCAGATTTTTGACTGCACAGGCATCCATGCTCCTAAATGCAATATGGTTTATACTACCAGGAAAGCACTCATGAGGGGGCTTTCTGGGTCAGGGACAGGTTATTATTACATATGGCAATAAAAATGTGGGTTCCTCATGTCCCATTTCCCTCTTCAGAGAAACACAGAGAACCTGCAGTACCCTATGCAAACTCCCCCCACCATCATCACAGGAGAGGAACCCTGTGAATCAGTGAGTTTTTATAGGTTACCATGACTGAAGCGACTTAGCAGCAGCAGCAACAGCTGTCCTCTCACTTACCACCCTCCAGAGAAGAAACACATAATGACTTTATCTTCATAAAGCAAAGGAATCTTCACTGGGATGGGGAGGAGAAAGGTAAGCCTTTGACTCCAGAGACAATCCATTTTATTATCCTTTGAATGAGAGTAGATAGTTCCACGAGATAAGCTCTAGTTGTAATGCTTTTGAAATATGAGGAATGGATGATCTGGGAAAAAATTATATTATTTATATACATTATTTTATATATTCATAGCTTGTCCTTTTTTTCCCAGAATCTCCCAATCATACAGGGAAAGTGTTAGTCACTCAGTTGTGTCCAACTCTTTGCGACTCCATGGAGTGTAACCCACTTGGATCCTCTGTCCATGGAATTCTTCAGGCAAGAATACTGGAGTGGGTAGCCATTCCCTTCTCCAGGGGATCTTTCTGACCCTGGGATCAAACTCAGGTCTCCTGCGGTGTGGGCAAATTCTTTACCATCTGAGCCACTGGGGAATCATACAATAACATGAAAGTATTCATAATTCTTTCTCACACCTTAGTATCCTCATCTGTAAAACACAGTGATGCTATACAAAGTTCCTAAATTCTATCCATTTATGATGCTTTCATTGACGAGATAACTCCACACAGGAAAACTAAAAATATCAGAAAAAATAAAATTAACTGGAGACATCCACAGGCAAAATGGTGAAATGGAGACATTGCTAGCTTAGATGTTATACCACTCTCATGGACGGCAAATCAACTAAAATGTCCAATTTCATGTTCTTATTGGTTAAATAAATCACTTGGACTAAGTGAATTAAACACTCATATGAAATTATTTTTGAGTCAAAATGATGGCTACATAGCCTTAAAACTTTATTCACATATAATTTCATTACCATTCTCAAATTTTGCAATAATGTTATTGGCCAGATTTTTTGCTATGTGAAGTAAATACATATTTTAGTCACTCACATAACTGATGCTCTGAATCTGCTTTACATTGATTTTCTTTGCTTTCCCAAAAGAGTTGGGGAGAGAGGACGACATGTGTAATAGCGACTCTCAAGCCTTAGCATGTGTTAGAATCGTCTGAAAATCTTATACCTGTTGCTGTGCCCCAAGGAGGGTTTCTGATTCCCTCCATCAGGGATTAGGCCTAAAAACTTGCCTTTTTAAAAGGCCCCCAGTTCAGTTCAGTCACTCAGTCGTGTCCAACTCTTTGCAACCCCATAACTCACAGCACGCCAACCCTCCCTGTCCATCACCAACTCCTGGAGTTCACTCAGATTCATGTCCACCGAGTCAGTGATGCCATCCAGCCATCTCATCCTAGGTCGTCCCTTTCTCCTCCTGCCCCCAATCCCTCCCGGCATCAAAGTCTTTTCCAATGAGTCAACCCTTCGCATGAGGTGGCCAAAATACTGGAGTTTCAGCTTAAGCATCATTCCTTTCAAAGAGACCCCAGGCTGATCTCCTTCAGAATGAACTGGTTGGATCTCCTTGCAGTGCAAGGGACTCTCAAGAGTCTTCTCCAACACCACAGTTCAAAGGCATCCATTCTTCAGCACTCAGCCTTCTTCACAGTCCAACTCTCACATCCATACATGACCACAGGTAAAACCATAGCCTTGACTAGAGGGACCTTAGTCTGCAAAGTAATGTCTCTGCTTTTGAATATGCTATCTAGGTTACTCATAACTTTTCTTCCAAGGAGTAAGCGTCTTTTAATCTCATGGCTGCAGTCACCATCTGCAGTGATTTTGGAGCCCAAAAAAATAAAGTGTAACACTGTTTCCACTGTTTCCCCATCTATTTCCCATGAAGTGATGGGACCGGATGCCATGATCTTCGTTTTCTGAATGTTGAGCTTTAAGCCAACTTTTTCACTCTCCTCTTTCACTTTCATCAAGAGGCTTTTTAGTTCCTCTTCACTTTCTGCCATAAGAGTGGTGTCATCTGTATATTTGAGGTTATTGATATTTCTCCCGGCATTCTTGATTCCAGCTTGTGTTTCTTCCAGTCCAGCGTTTCTCATGATGTACTCTACATATATATATATCGGAGAAGGCAATGGCACCCCACTCTAGTACTCTTGCCTGGCATATCCCATGGACAGAGGACCCTGGTAGGCTGCAGTCCATGGGGTCGCTAAGAGTCGGATATGACTGAGTGACTTCACTTTTACTTTTCACTCTCATGCATTGGAGAAGGAAATGGCAACCCACTCCAGTGTTCTTGCCTGGAGAATCCCAGGGAGCCTGATGGGCTGCTGTTTATGGGGTCGCACAGAGTCGGGCATGGCTGAAGCAACTTAGCAGCAGCAGCACTCTGCATATAAGTTAAATAAGTAGGGTGACAATATACAGCCTTGAGGTACTCCTTTTCCTATTTGGAACCAGTCTGTTGTTCCATGTCCAGTTCTAACTGTTGCTTCCTGACCTGCACACAGGTTTCTCAAGAGGGAGGTCAGGTGGTCTGGTATTCGCATCTCTCTCAGAATTTTCCACAGTTTATTGTGATCTACACAGTCAAAGGCTTTGGCATAGTCAATAAAGCAGAAATAGATGTTTTTCTGGAACTCTCTTGCTTTTTCCATGATCCAGCGGATGTTGGCAACATGATCTCTGGTTCCTCTGCCTTTTCTAAAACCAGCTTGAACATCAGAAAGTTCACGGTTCACGTATTGCTGAAGCCTGGCTTGGAGAATTTTGAGCATTACTTTACTAGCATGTGAGATGAGTGCAATTGTGCAGTAGTTTGAGCATTCTTCGGCATTGCCTTTCTTTGGGATTGGAATGAAAACTGACTTTTCCAATCCTGTGGCCACTGCTGAGTTTTCCAAATTTGCTGGCATATTGAGTGCAGCACTTTCACAGCATCATCTTCCAGGATTTGAAATAGCTCTACTGGAATTCCATCACCTCCACTAGCTTTGTTCGTAGTGATGCTTTCTAAGGCCCACTTGACTTCACATTCCAGGATGTCTGGCTCTAGATGAGTGATCACACCATCATTATTATCTGGGTCATGAAGATCTTTTTTGTACAGTTCTGTGTATCTTGCCACCTCTTCTTAATATCTTCTGCTTCTGTTAGGTCCATATCATTTCTGTCCTTTATCGAGATCATCTTTGCATGAAATGTTCCCTTGGTATCTCTAATTTTCTTAAAGAGACTCTAGTCTTTCCTATTCTGTTCTTTTCCTCTATTTCTTCACATTGATCGCTAAAGAAGTCTTTCTTATCTCTTCTTGCTATTCTTTGGAACTCTGCATTCAGATGCTTATATCTTTCCTTTTCTCCTTTGCTTTTCACTTCTCTTCTTTTCACAACTATTTGTAAGGCCTCCGCCAGGTGATATTAATGGCACTGGTCTAGGGAAGGCACTTGTAGAACCATTGAATTACAGTGTTTCTAAAACTTTAATTGACAGAAATCTTTTGGGGATCTTGGAACAATGCACCTCTGAGATCTGGGTGGAGCTTGCCATGTTGCATTGGTAACAAGCTCCCAGGTGATGCTGCCATTTCTGACCCACAGATTGAACACTTTGAGTAGAAAGGACTAGCAGAGGCATTACTCAAAAGATGTTAGAAAAGCAAAATTGAAACTAGTGTCCTGAAACGAATTACACCCTGTCTGTAAACTCAATAAAGTTTAGACAGGAAATCAGAAAATTAAACACATGAGTATCATCATGAAGGCATAATAAAAGTTGCCCCAGAAACACAATGCTAGCTCTGACTAAGAGGGAGTAGTGTTTGGGAACAGCACAGAATGACAGGTTTTTCTTGGAAAAAAAAATGCAAATATGATTTACCTTACCTAAAATACTCAAAGAATTAAACTTCAGAGGCAATTGGAACATTTTGAACTTGTCTGAGTTGACACAGACATTAGAAGAGGCAAGAAGACAAAAAAACACTACTTTAATTAGTTAGACCAAGCAAACAACCATTTTCACTTTAAAAGGTCTTAAATTTAGCTAACCAAACAAATAAACATGTTAAGCTCCACTTTAAAAAGAAAATAAAATGAATAAGCAAATAAAACCATGGGATTTTAGGTAAGGTAAACAATGCTTCACAAAATCATTCAGATTCCCACAGATTTAAGTTAAAGCAAATATCAGACGCTAAACCAAAGCCATGTCAGCTTCTTGTAGGTCCTGTGAGAAGGCCCTCTGAGGTACCTGGACCAAATCTGAACCCTTTACTCTGCTTTGATGGGCCAGCAGATCTCCACCTCCAAACAGCCCCTGTGCTGACAGAGGACATTTGGCCTCAGGGCACTACAGTCACTTGATTCCTATACAACTGAAAGGCTTCTGAAGAAGTGTTTTCTCCTGATTAATGCAAAATGTAAATTCCCCAAGTTTTCAGGCACCAGACATTTGTGAAAAGTGAAAGTTGCTCAGTCCTGTCTGACTCTTCTTAACCCCATGAACTACACAGTCCATGGATTTCTCTAGGCCAGAATACTGGAGTAAATTCACTTCAGTTCAGTTCAGTCAGTCAGTCACGTCTGACTCTTTGCGACCCCATGGACTGCAGCATGCCAGGCCTTCCTGTCCATCAACTACTCCCAGAGCTTGTTCAAACTCATGTCCATTGAGTCGGTGATGCCATTCCAACCATCTCATCCTCTGCTATCCCTGTTACCTCCTGCCTTCAATCTTTCCCAGCATCAGGGTCTTTTCTAATGAGGTTCTTTGCAACAGGTGGCCAAATATTGCAGTTTCAGCTTCAGCATCAGTCCTTCCAATGAATATTCAGAACTGATGTCCATTAGGGTTGACTGGGTTGATCTCCTTGCATTCCAGGGATGCTCAAGAGTATTGTCCAACTCAACACCACAGTTCAAAACCATCAATTTTTGACCTTCAACTTTCTTTGTAGTCCAGCTATCACATCCATACATGACTACTGGAAAAACCATAGCTTTGATTAGATGGACCTTTGTTGGCAAAGTGATGTCTCTGCTTTATAATATGCTATCTAGGTTGGTCTAGCTGTCTAGCTTTCCTAACAAGGAGCAAGCATCTTTTAATTTCATGGCTGCAGTCACCATCCACAGTGATTTTTGAGTCCAAGAAAATGAAGTCTGTCACTGTTTCCATTGTTTCTGCATTTATTTGCCATGAAGTGATGGGACCAGATGTCATGACCTTAGTTTTTTGTATGCTGTATTTTAAGCCAACTTTTTCACTCTCTTCTTTCACTTTCATCAAGAGGCTCTTTAGTTGCTCTTCACTATCTGCCATAAGGGAGTATCATCTGCATATCTCAGGTTATTGATTTTTCTCCCAGCAATCCTGATGCTAGCTTGTGCTTCATCCAGCCCAGCGTTTCTCATGAGGTACTGTGCATATAAGTTAAATAAGCAGGATGACAATATACAGCCTTGATGTACTCCTTTCCCGATTTGGAACCAGTCTGATGTTCCATGTCCAGTTCTAACCGTTGCTTCTTGACCTGCATACAGGTTTCTCAGGAGGCAGGTCAGGTGGTCTGGTATTCCCATCTCTTTAAGAATTTTCCAGTTTGTTGTGATCTACACAGTCAAAGGCATTGGCGTGGTCAATAAAGCGGAGGTAAGTATTTTTTTCAGGAACTCTCTTGATTTTCTATGATCCAACAGATGTTGGCAATTTGATCTCTGGCTCCTCTGTCTTTACTAAATCCATCATGAGCATTTGGAAGTCCATAGTTACATATTATTGAAGCCTGGCTTAGAGAATTTTGAGCATTACTTTGCAAGCATGTGAGATGACTGTAATTGTGTGGTAGTTTGAATATGCTTTGCCATTGCCCTTCTTTGGGATTGGAATGAAAACTGACCTTTTTAGTCTGTAGCCACTGCTGAGTTTTCCAAATTTGCTGGCATACTGAGTGCACCACTTTAGTAGCATCATCTTTTAGGATTTGAAATAGCTCAATTGGAATTTCATCATCCCCACTAGCTTTGTTTGTAGTGATGCTTCCTAAGACCCACTTGACTTTACATTCCAGGATGTCTGGCTCTAGGTGAGTTATCACACCATCATGGTTATCTGGATCATGAAGATCTTTTTTGTATAGTTATCTGTGTATTCTTGCCATCTCTTTTTAATATCTTCTCCTTCTGTTAGGTCCATACCATTTCTGTCTTTTATTATGCCCATCTTTGCATGAAATGTTCCCTTGGTATCTCTAATTTTCTTGAAGAGATTTCTAGTCTTTCTCATTCTATTGTTTTCCTATATTTCTTTGCATTAATCACTGAAGAAGACTTTCTTATCTCTCTTTGCTATTCTATGGAACTCTTCATTCAGATGGTTATATCTTTCCTTTTCTCCTTTGTCTTTAGCTTCTCTTCTTTTCTCAACTATTTGTAAGGCCTCCTCAGGCAAACATTTTGCCTTTTTGCATTTCTTCTTGCGGATGGTCTTGATGTCTGCTTCCTGTACAATGTCACAACCCTCTGTCCATAGTTCTTCAGGCACTCTATTAGATCTAATTCCTCGAATCTATTTGTCACTTCCACAGTATAATTGTAAGGAATTTGATTTAGGTCATATCTGAATGGTCTAGTGGTTTTCCCTACTTTCTTCAATTTAAGACTGAATTTGGCAATAAAGAGTTCATGATCTGAGCCACGGTCAATTTGCGGTCTTATTTTTGCTGACTCTAAAGAGCTTTTCCATGTTTGGCTGCAAAGAATATAATCAATCTGATTTTGGTATTGACCATCTGGTGATGTCTATTTGTAGATTCTTCTCTTATGTTGTTGGAAGAGGGTATTTGCTATGACCAATGAGTAGCCTTTCCCTTCTCCAGGGGATCTTCCCAACCCAGGGATTGAACCCAGGTCTCCTGCATTGCAGGTGGATTCTTTACCAGCTGAGCCACAAAGGAAGCCCAAGAATACTGGAGTGGGTTACCTTTCCCTTTTCCACGGGATCTCCTGAACCAGGAATGGAACCAGAGTCTCCTGCTTTGCAGGAGGATTCTTTACCAAGTAAACTATCAGGGAAGTCTTTTTGTGGGCAATAGAAAATTAAAATAAGCAACAATGGCAAAGCTGCTTTGCTTCCAAACAGAAAATGAACTCATAAAACTAGAAACATTCATGCAAAGAATTAAGTATAATTGAGCCAGCCTTTTAAATACGGTTTCCAATAGAATTTCATGTCATTTTCACAGTATGATAGTGAGGAGAAAAAAGATGACATCATGTGGGGGGCATTTTTAAAGTGGTGCTCTTTGGAGGAGGAAAAATAAGATAGGGTCAGTCAAGCCTCATCATGTCATCTGTTCAGAGAACTGACCTTGAACTCCTGGTGGGTGAGCAATGGCTGGAGCAGAGGCTGAGTCACTTCCAAACTCACACTCCTGGCCTCTTCCTCTCCTCCCTGCTGGGGGCTTTAACCTCAACCCCAGACCTCATTTTAGAAAGTTAGAAGACAGCAACCAAAAAAGGATTTAAGCAATATAGCAAACAGATGTGTGGAGAATTCAAGTTTAAGGGTCTTCTGTCTCTTCAGATGGAGAGTTTTGAATGTACATTCAAGAGCATGGTTCCCCCAGAAAGGAAAGGACAGCTATCCTCTGCCCATGAGCTTAACAAGTGTCAGAAAAACCCTAGAACTAACTCTCTTTTTTACAGGAGTCCTTTGAATTTAGCACTGTCAACTCATGTCACTTAAAGTTAATCCATAAATATAATGTTAATGTATCCTTTCCCTTTCAATTCTTAATTATGTTCAGTATTGACTGAATACCTACTCTGTGTGTGTGTGTGTGTGTGTGCGTGTGTGTGTGTGTGTATGCACGCACACTCAGTCTGTCACGTCTGACTCTGAGACCGCATGGACTATATCCTGGCAGTCTCCTCTGTCGATGGAATTCTCCAGGCAAGAATGCTGGAGTGGGTTGCCATTTCCTACTCCAGGGGATTTTCCTGATCCAGGGATTGAACTCAGGTCTCTTGTCTCCTGCCTTGTAAGGCAGATTCTTTACCATTGCACCCCATAGGAAGCCAACTACTATATATCAGTTCAGTTCAGTTCAGTCACTCAGTCATGTCCAACTGTTTGTGACCGCATGGACTGCAGAACACCAGGCTTCCCTACTATACATAAGAGGTTACAAATATATAGCCTCTGGGCAACTCCATAGTAATGTTGATCAGTTTGCAATTTAGGTTACACTGGGTGGAATGGAATACCATCACATTCATGAAACAATTGGTTCAGCTCTTCCGACATCTTTCAAGTACGTGCCCGCCAATCCTTGTGTTATAGAACTCCTACAAAGGCGTTATGTCACCATTTCCACTTTGGGGCTGTCACTCGGCTCTTGCTTATTTACTTCATGCAACGAATGCCAACACTAAAGGGCATTTGTGTATCTAGGGCTGCGAGTACTATCCTTGTATTAAATGGAATAATACAAAATCTGGATAACTCATGATCCTGACTTTTACCTTAAATGGAGAGGGGAGAATGAATAGGAAATAATGTGGGGTTTATTTCCCCTTAAAATGAAGCAAGAAATATTTTTAAGAGAAGACATTTTATCTGTTTTATTTCACTCTGTTTTGAAATAGCTGTTTCTTTAAACACCTAACAGTTAAAACCTATGCAATAAAATACAGAAAAGGAAATTAATGCAAACCTTTTTTAAGAAATACTCTTTGCAGATTTTAACGTGATGTTATCCTATATTTAAACATGTGCTTGTAAGTTCACTGACTCAGGTATATTGAATGTGTCAGAATGTAGAGTTTTAATAACTAGAGGAAAATATCAGATAAACTTGACTCTAAGACATGAACAGAAATGTCATTCTTTTTGCAGCTAGATTTTAATATATCCTTCAAAGTATAAGGAGTATGGGAAATCAATAGAAATCCCAGGATCCTTATGTTGAGATATTCAAAATGTTAACTCTAATGGGAGTCATATCAGAAAAAATGAAAATAAAAAAAGGATGATATAACCCAGGGCTGAGCAGTTCACACAGTATCTGCAAAGAATTATTGTTCAAAATCTAAACACATCTTGTGTCTTTAAATAGCAATACATATACTTGTAGTTGTCATAATTTTTACAAACAATGTAGCCTTCTTTTTTTTTTTTTTTTTCAGAACTGAAAGCACTGATTTGAAGGTAGTTTGGGAGAAATTATTTTCTCTTGTTTAGTAATTATCATTAATGAAAGAAAGATTTCTTAAATACTAATAAATCAGGGCTGAATTGACTGACCATGCATCCAAATTGCTGCATTATTCACACTGGAATTACTCCAAAGATTAGCTGCAAATTGCCCTCTAAATTGAATTTATGGTTTCATTTTTCATGACTACTGTATTGTGACAGATGAAAGGAATCTGAGAGGAAAATGACAGTGATGGACCCAATTTCTTAATGCTCCATCTTCGGGATAGAGCCAAACTATCTCTATAATTTATTTTGGCAAGCATAAAAACCTGGTAGGCTGAAATCTGGGAGATTCTACTCCATATTCTACTTGGAAATGAAAAGGTCAACATTATGTTTTTGTCAAGAGGAAGGTAATCAAATTGACATCCAAGGAGGGGAAAAGGATTCACATGTAGGATGCAGTTATTTTGCTTGTGTCCACTGAAACACTGCACAGCCTCAACGTTGAGAGTTACATTTTACTCCTCAGATAAAACTGAGGGCTAAGCCAGGGACATAGCAACTCAAATGGCAGTGAGAAACTGCTCCAAAGAGGCAGGGGTGGTGGGAAACCGGGGGCAGGGAGGGAGGAAGCCAGGATATATAGGAGTTTTTGCAACAAACATCAGATAGTCAAAACATCAAAAGATTACTGTAAAAGAAAACCAGATATCTCAAATTAAGGAACTGAGGGCTTCTCTATGTATGGGAAGATGCAAGAGTTTGAGCTCACTGATATCGTTCCTCTGATACATATCTCAGGACCTTGCGCTTTCTCATCTTGAGTCTCCTCAGGGTCCGTCTGCATGGGGTGGCTGCAGTGGCTGATGGCCTGGCGGTGGGCCTCCTGTTTGTGTCCTGTGTTCCTTCAGGGCTCACCACTCGGCTGCTGTAATGCAATGGTTGCAACATCCTTTGTTTCCTAATAGAGCAAGCATTTTTTAAAATTCGCATGTGTGATGTTATTCCATTAATCTTTGCAACAACACCAGGGAACCGGTGATTGTATACTCTATAAAAAGAAAGAAAAAAAAAAAAAATGAGACCCTGAGAGGCTCGGTAACCTACCCAAGTCTAGACTTTTAGGAGGCCTTTCTATATGCTTCCCTAGTTGTTTAGATGGTAAAGAATCTGCTTGTAATGAGGGAACCTGCATTCAATCTCTGGGTCAGGAAGATCCCCTGGAGAAAGGGAATGGCAACCCACTCCCATATTCTTGTCTGGAGAATCGCACAGAGGAGCCAGGTGGGCTACAGTCCATGGGGTCCCAAAGAGTCGGACACAACTGAGTGACTAACACTTTCTATATGCAAAAAACCCATGTCCAGGATCTCCTGCTATGACACCTCCCAGAAAGGGTTACCACTTTGATCCCACTGCCAAGTTAGACATATTAATTTCATGTCTGTCAAATAACTTGCAGTTCATTTTCACACTAAAGAAAATAAAAATGATGACAGTCCAAATTACATGCGGAAACATAAACCTATTCTACCATCTGGGCATTGTGAACACACCTAAATCTTTGGAACAACTCTTTTTAGACTATTATTGAAAAGCTGAAACAAAAATAAAAGCTGCCAGATTGGAGAGACAGTAAAGGCCTCCCTCTTTATATGAGGTATATAACTTGCTGCAACACATGGAGGGGAAGACAATTTTGTTAGCCTTTAAATTGGGTTTGTATTGTCTGGGCCTCTTGGGTTAGAAATGATTGAAAACAAATATTGGGTTGGAGTTAGTGACAAATGCAGTTGATGCCTTCAGGTTTAGAAGACACCAGTATGTGAACACATGCTTTGTTTGTAAGACAAATGATTAGACAGCCTCTTACAGCTTTTTGTTTCTAAAGGTTTAGGACCTGTCACCATTTTCCTTCTGCAATGGCCTCAGGCATCCTTTCTTTTATCAAACTAGCTCTCACATTAACATACAGGTACTCAGGCAGGAGCATTTCTATAAGAGCAAAAGCAAATGAATTTATTTTTAATGACAAACAAGAGTTTTTACATTTTTTACACTCAGGTTGTTAATAGAGAATTTGCTAATAAATCCTTTAAGAAGACAAAAATAAAACCTTAACCTGTTAGAGGGGGAATTGCCAAACTCTGAGTGTCTAGATAAATCTCTTTGCATCCTTTATTTAATCCAATTGCTTTATTACTGATATGCTATCTTTTCTTAGTCATACAATTTAAGTTTTTTCTCCTCTGATGATAGTTTTTAATATTTTAACTTATGCTAATGTGACAGAAATTTTCAAATACATACACATATCTCTACTCTATGGATGTCAGATGCTGCCTTTATGGTATCAATTGGTCCATTCATGTTTTCCCCTTATTTGATTATTTGAAATGAAACTGAAGTGTTGACATTTGAATTTAAGCTCAAACCCTATTCTTAACTGATACAAATGTGAGAACAAGCTTTACCTAACCATTCCATGTAATTGAACAATATAATACCAACTCTGGATGTCTAGAGCAACTATGTCTTTTCATGTTGAGTGTGGCTATTGTATAGAAAAGACCAGCCGTGATCCACGGGACACAGATATTTCATTGAAGCAAACTCAAATGGCCAACCAGATGTGTGACCTCTGACACACTTCTTATCTCTGAGTTCTTACTAAGAATAGGGTTAAAAATGCCTACTCACAGAGATATTCTGAGGATAAGATGAGAGAACCACCTCTCATGATCTTACTCTTGAGGCATGTACTCAAGACTTCACACCAACTCTGGGAAGAAGGGGTCAGAACTTCACTATTGACTGAAGAGAAGAGGACTCCAGTAGTGAAAGAGAAAGCAATACTAAGCCCAGATCAATGGTTTGGATCTTAGTTTTCAGGGTGGCTGTTTTTCTTTTCTTCTTCCTTTTTTATTTTTTAAATTATGGAAGTATGATACACATTTATTTACAGGAGACTTGGAAAATACAGAACAAAGTTACATATAGTTCCACTATATATTACAATTATTTTTTAAGTAGATTAATTAATATTTTTAGCTGGAGTTTCAATATCAAACTCTCAAACATTAAGGGAGTGAAAAGACAGAAAAGTAGGATATAGACCTCAAACACTATGACCAGTTTAACATAATTAAGATTTATGCAATTTCCACACAACAGTAGGATACAAATTCTATTCAAGTTCCCATAGACTATAATCCAGGAGACACTGGAACATATCCAGGGACAGAAGACAAGATACAAAAATTTCATGGTCTAAAAGTATCAAAATCTTACAGAGTCTGTTCTCCCATCACTGTGGAATTGTGTTAGAAATCAATATCAAAATATATTTGAAAATAACCACATATTTTCAAGTGCAACATGACATTTAACAAGAGAGCTTTGATTTAGCCATTGAAAGTCTCAATAAAGTTAAAAGATTGAAAAAAAAAGAGAGTGAGTGCAGACAAGAAAATATTTAAATGAGAAGTTAATATAAAATGAGAAATTAATAGCAAAGATATTTAAAAATCCCATGTATTTGGAAATTCAATGTCCACATTTAAATGTTGGGTGGTGTACCTAAGAAGTCATAATAAGGAAAATTAGAAAATATCTGTAAGAAAATAAAAATGAAAGGAGAATTTATCAGAATTTGTTACATGCTGCTAAAGTTGCTCAGTGCAGCTAAATACAATGTGGAATCTTGAATAATATATGAAAACAAATAATGGGCAGTAGCATAAATTTTTTTAATTTGAACAAATTTAATTTGAACACAGGTCAATTTCCTTTGTTTTTTTTTTTACAACATATTACTTCTTTATATTCTTGGAGTTGGATTAGAAGTTTCAAGCCTCGATCATTTTTTTAAATCTCTAAGATAATAAGCTTTCTAGACTTGTAGCAGGAATACTAGAGGCCAGAATAAATGGAACTATATTAAAGCTTTGAGTGAACATAAATTAGAAACTTAGCATTCTATTCATAAGTTGCCAAACAAGTAGAACTAAGATGTCATAAATCTTTTGGCTAGGCAAAAATTCATAAATTTTCAAATACGTACATATTATATTATATTTTATGTATTCTCTCTCTATATGTATACACACACACACACACTCTGCCAACAAGGTCTGTAGAGTCAAGGCTATGATTTTCCCAGTGTTCACCTATAGTTATGAGAGTTGAACCGTAAAGAAGGCAGAGTGCCAAAGAATTGAAGCCCTTGAACTCAAGCTGGAGAAGACTCTTGAGAGTCCCTTGGACAGCAAGGAGATCGAACCAGTTAATCTTAAAGGAAGTCAACCCTGAATACTCATTGGAAAGGCTGATGCTGAAAGTTGAAGCTCCAATACTTTGGCCACCTGACACAAATAGCCAACTTATTGGAAAAGTCCCCAGTGCTGGGAAAGATTGAGGGCAGAAGGAGAAGAGAGCACAAGATGATGAGATGGCTGGATGGCTTCACGGCTGCAACAGACATGAACTTGGGCAAACTCTGGGAGATGGTGAGAGACAGGGAGGCCTGGCATGCGGCAGTCATGGGGTTGCAAAGAGCTGGACATGACTGGGCGACTGAACAAGAACAGCATAGATATATATCCTGGAGGAGGACATGGCAGTCCACTGTATTATTTTTGCCTGGAGCATCTGCATGGACAGAGGAGCCTGGCAGACTATAGTCCATCAGTCCACAGGGTCGCAAAGAGTCAGAGAAAACTAAAGGAACTTAGCATGCATGTATATATACATGCATATACACACACACACACACACACACACACACACATACAGAAGCTTGTCTACTACTTTGATAAACACTTGAGAAAGAGCAATAAAAAATGAGATGGTTAAGTTAGAAAACATATCTAAGTGAAATGGGAGCACTGAGTATGAAATAGAAAAAGCAAAACAAACTAGATAAAAGACCATCATATAGCCCAGTTTTTTTTTTTAAACATGGCTGCTCATCAGAATTAGGAGAAGACAATACCTGTGCATATGTATATTTCAAAATGTTCTGAGATAATTCTAATGTTCATTTGAATTTTAAAAAGTGATTACAGGTTTTTCTATTAAATGGTAATTTTATTGATATAGAGTTCTGTTTTTTTGTTGACCAATCATGATGAAATAATATTACTATGAATAACAGTTACATCAGGATGGATTTAAATGTATGATGGTGATGTTGGTTTTAGTTACTGAATCATGTCTGACTCTTTTGACCCCATAGCCTGTAACCCACCAGGCTCTTCTGTCCATGGGATTTTCCAGGCAAAGTATGTAAATATGTATGACAGAAAAATCTAGGGGAATATGTAAATGGTTGTCACCTTGGGAACTAGATTAGGTGGATTTTCATTTTATGTTACATATTTCTAGAATGTTTGAAGTCGTTAATAATAAGTACTTATACCTCTTTAATGAGGAATTCTAATAAATATAAAAAAATTAAAGTGCCTAGAATTCAGTAAGTGTTCATTTAATTTCAATTTCTACTTGTCTTCCAGGTACAGCACCTATAAAAATCAAAGTAGTCATCTGAGCATTCGTGCTAATACTTAATGCCTGCCTATGCATTCTGAGCTCTTCTCTATTCTGAGGGTTTAAACTGGGGAAAAAAATACATGTCTCTCTTTCCTATCTTTCAAGGCAGAGGAACAAGTAATATCAGTATAACTTTCAACAGTCCCTGTAGGAAAAAATTGTAAAAGTTTTTTTTTTTCTCAGTCTGATTCTCTCTTAATTAAATTGGCACCACAGTCTTCCCACCTGAAAACTGGCCACTACTCTCTGAAAAGTAGTTAGAAAAACATTTCGGGAATACGTAAGTAGAAATTGTTGTGATACTATGATATCATTTTGTGAGTAAAAACTAAATAATCACTCGTTCACTTGGACTAAACATATATGTAATGTCTGTTTTTATAGGTCAAAATGGTCAAATAGCAATTGCACGTTTTTGCCTAGTGATTGCTATCAAGAGAGTTTTAAGACAGTATTGAGTCCAGATTTCAGCAAAGATCCTCACAAAATAAATGCATTTCTCATTTTATTAACCATGACTTGAGGGCAGCTAAAACTATTCTCAGAATAGTTTTCTGGACAGTTTTTGATATCTGCACAGATGAATGGGAGTAGCAACACATATAAGTCAAATTGACTGAAAGTCCAAAAATTATTCACATATGGCTTTCAAATATTCCCCTGAAAGTATAAGGATCTCCTTAGTGAAATGTATCAACAAAAGGCTAGACCACCTGTTCTGTGAAACTGTATCAATAATTCAAAAGCAGGACGTATGGGATGGAGGGTCCTCAAGTTCTGCAAAGAATATTTCAGTGATTATGTTGTTCCAATGATTTAAGCAGAGCAAACTTGTGCAGTGTATGTCTCATTCTAAGAAGAAATAAAATCTTCCCTGCCTTGGACAGAACCATTGTCCCTTCATCATGAATACCTATGAGAGGTGGGTAATAACAGAAACAAAGAAAACAACAGACTAAAGCACTCTGAAAAATCAACTTCTTAGATGAAACCCTAAAGTGTTTCCTGGAACTCTTACAGGAACTCAAGATCAGTGTCAGTGCCCAAGTGGAAAACTGCTGAGAAGATGGTGGAATTTCTGGATTGCCACCGAAGTCGGTATTTAGAAGGATCAGGATCCTGTTTCTGACACACCTCTTGGAGCAAAGAATGGGAATCTGGGGTTGGTCACTGCCTTGCATCCTGGAAGTTGACAGCGTGGGTGCGAGTAAACTGAGATGGCCTCTTGGAGGCCTCCTGGAAAGCAAGAGTTCAAAGGAGAAGAGAGCAGGCAGACTCTAAACACAGGTTCAGGAGCAATGAACAGAGGCAGGCGGGTGGAGCCTGTGGGTTAACCAAAGGACAGATGTAATTCTCCTAACTTCCTTCTGTCATACATGCTATTATACTTTGTATTTTGGGTCTACCTTGTTTGTACATTCCATAATCTGCCATAATTGACTATTGCTTACACAGCTTTACCCAACATGTTAAAAAAAATTGCCCACTATTGTTTCTTGAATCTCATCCCTTCATTCTAATGAGATATGTTCTCATTAAGATGATGAGCTATATTCTAATGAGATATATTCTTCTTAATGAGATATATCTTTAGCAACTTTTTCAGCTAGAAGCTGTGGGTCAGGTAATTTTCAATGTCTGAAAATGTTTTAATTTTACACTCCTTTTAATTAGATATATGTATTATATATACAAATACATATACTGTTTTGTTGGAATATAACATACGTTGACAAATGGTCTTTAAATTGACAAACAAAAGCTTAAACAATGTTTGTTCAGTGAACATATCAATAAACCCAAACCAACACAAGTAGAACATTACTCTCACCTCAGAGTCTTTCCTCATGACCTATTTCAGTTCTTAGTCCCCTACACCAACATAACGTAGTCCTCCATGGTTAATTACTTTTGGATTAGATCTGCCTTTTTTTGAACTATATAAATGGAATTATCCTTGTAGTCTTTTGTTTGGGCTTCTTTCATTCTACATGATGATAGTAATAATTTACTTATATTTTATAGAGCTTTTTGTTTTGTTAATTGTTGATGGATATATTTCATACTTTGTGCTGTTGTGTACCTTCAGATTTCTTCCAGTCATAACGTACTACAAACAAGTCTTGATATGAACACTCTTGCACCTGTCTTCGGTGCATATATATACACACTTTGTAAAAATATATACATAGTATATGAGTATGTTCACCTTTAAGTATTGCCAAACCATTTTCTAAAGGAGTGCTACCATTTCATACTTCCACCAGCAGTGTAAAAGAGTAAAAATAATTTTTATAAATGTGTAAAATTATGACTCGCATAATATATCATACCGACACGAAAATGAACACCTTAAACATTTTAACACATTCAGTGAGAGAAGCCGGTTGATGAAATCATTAGCTTGAAAGAAAACCCAAAGGAAAAAATATACTTATAATGAGTTGAAAATAGCTGAAAGGTAACAAATAGAATCAGATTACCAGAGTTTGTCCTATATAGACAATGAATGCATTGTTTAAAAATAGTTTCAAGACAAGGACAACTTAGAATCAAATGAATTACAGGAGTATGCTTTAACTAACACACAGTTTTTCACTGAAACACATTTTCTTTTCTTCCACAGAGCCTTCTAATTGACCCATAGACTCTCCAACACTTGTCACTTTTTAAAGTTTTTAACTATTAATATTTTGATGACTGTGCACTGTAGTTTTAGTTTGATTTTCATTGACGATTTACAACATGATCATGTTTTCATATGTTAATTGGCTCATTAGCCATCTTTTGGGATTAAAGCGCTATTGAAGAAATTTGTCCTTTTGTTGCAGTGTGTTGACTGGTTTTTTACTTATGTATTTGTAGGATTTCTTAACCTATTTTCAATGCAAGTCCTTTATCAGTACATGTACAAGTATTTACCTATGTTTTGCCTTTTCACTTAATGGTATTAGTAAAAAAAAAAAAATAGTAGGAATTACAATTAAAATACTCCTTGTTCAATTTTATGCTTGAACTTTAATTTGTTTTTATTTTAGTTCTTTGAGGAGCTTACTGGATCTCTTATGATTTCTAATTTTGCTTTTGAGATATCTGCTGTAAGTTTTTTTTTGTTATTTCTTTGCAGATCTCTGCTTGCTTTTACAATCTTTTTTCTTTGCTCAGAAGACACTTATTTTAAGTCTAGGGTCATACAGTTTAAATAACTTAGGCCAAGGTGTGAATTTCCTTGTATTTAGTCCACTTGGAATTCTTTGTATTTCCTAAATCTGAGTGATCAGTTCTGTCAACCAAGGTCTTTCAGTAATTCTCTTCAAATTTCTCTTCTAAATCTCATACCTCTCTCATTTCCTCTATTGCTCCTTCAGGAACTCATATTTGGCATTTGCTAGATACTTCATATCTATGCCTCTGAACCCTTCATATTTTCCATCTCTGTATTTCACGCTGCTGTATTCTGTATAATTTTTACAATCTGTTTTCCACTTTACAGATTCACTCTTCAACACAACCCATCCTTTTAAGCTTTCAGTTTTCAGTAAGAATGTTTATTAGTTTTAAAAGTTTATGTGATCCTGTGGCTGATGATTCTACATTTTTTTTAGATTCTCATTCTTTTGTTTTTTATTCTTTAAGTTATATCTTCAATCTTCTCTTTAAAAATTTTGGTGAACACATAACAGAAAAGCTATAAGAGTACCTATTTTTAAGCACACAGCATACTTGGTCACAGTCAAATCATCTTTTTGGTCAAACTAACAAGGGCTGCAAGGCTATAGAATGGAGGAAGGATTGTCTTTTCACCGAAAAGCCATGGCCCTGGGCTTTTCTCTGTTGGGAAGTTTTGGATTACTGATTGAATATATTTATTGTTATAGGTCTATTCAGGTTTTTTGTTTCTTCGTGATGTTGTCTTGGTAAGTTGTATGTTTCTAGAAATTTATCCATTTCTCCTAGACTATTTATTTTGTTCAGAGTAGTCTCTTTTAATTATTTTTAGTTGTGTGCTATCAGCTGTGTCTCTTCCTTCATTTCATTCTTTTAAATTTTTAAACCTATCTTTCTTTTTTTTTTAATTTTTATTTTTACTTTATTTTACTTTACAATACTGTATTGGTTTCGCCATACATTGACATGAATCCACCACGGGTGTACATGCGATCCCAAACATGAACCCCCTTCCCACCTCCCTCCCCACAACATCCCTCTGGGTCATCCCCATGCACCAGCCCCAGGCATGCTGTATCCTGCATCAGACATAGACTGGTGATTCGATTCTTACATGATAGTATACATGTTACAATGCCATTCTCCCAAATCATCCCACCCTCTCCCTCTCCCTCTCCCTCTGAGTCCAAAAGTCCACTATACACATCTGTGCCGTTTTTGCTGTCTTGCATACAGGGTCATCATTGCCATCTTTCTAAATTCCATATATGTGTGTTAGTATACTGTATTGATGTTTTTCTTTCTGGCTTACTTCACTCTGTATAATCAGCTCCAGTTTCATCCATCTCATTAGAACTGATTCAAATGTATTCTTTTTAACAGCTGAGTAATACTCCATTGTGTATATGTACCAAAGCTTTCTTATCCATTCATCTGCTGATGGACATCTAGGTTGTTTCCATGTCCTGGCCATTATAAACAGTGCTGTGATGAACATTGGGGTACATGTGTCTCTTTCAATTCTGGTTTCCTCGGTGTGTATGCCCAGCAGTGGGATTGCTGGGTCATATGGCAGTTCTATTTGCAATTTTTTAAGGAATCTCCACACTGTTTTCCATAATGGTTGCACTAGTTTGCATTCCCACCAACAGTGTAGGAGGGTTCCCTTTTCTCCACACCCTCTCCAGCATTTATTGCTTGCAGATTTTTGGATCGCAGCCATTCTGACTGGTGTGAAGTGGTACCTCATTGTGGTTTTGATTTGCATTTCTCTAATAATGAGTGATGTTGAGCATCTTTTCATGTGTTTGTTAGCCATCCGTATGTCTTCTTTGGAGAAATGTCTATTTAGTTCTTTGGCCCATTTTTTGATTGGGTCATTTATTTTTCTGGAATTGAGTTGCATAAGTTGCTTGTATATTTTTGAGTTTAGTTGTTTGTCAGTTGCTTCATTTGCTATTATTTTCTCCCATTCAGAAGGCTGTCTTTTCACCTTGCTTATATTTTCCTTTGTTGTGCAGAAGCTTTTAATTTTAATTAGATCCCATTTATTTATTTTTGCTTTTATTTCCAGAATTCTGGGATGTGGATCATAGAGGATCCTTCTGTGATTTATGTCTGAGAGTGTTTTGCCTATGTTCTCCTCTAGGAGTTTTATAGTTTCTGGTCTTACATTTAGATCTTTAATCCATTTTGAGTTTATTTTTGTGTGCGGAGTTAGAAAGTGATCTAATTTCATTCTTTTACAAGTGGTTGACCAGTTTTCCCAGCACCACTTGTTAAAGAGATTGTCTTTACTCCATTGTATATTCTTGCCTCCTTTGTCAAAGATAAGGTGTCCGTAGGTGTGTGGATTTATCTCTGGGCTTTCTATTTTGTTCCATTGATCTATATTTCTGTCTTTGTGCCAGTTCCATACTGTCTTGACGACTGTGGCTTTGTAGTAGAGCCTGAAGTCAGGCAAGTTGATTCCTCCAGTTCCATTCTTCTTTCTCAAGATTGCTTTGGCTATTCGAGGTTTTTTGAATTTCCATACAAATCTTGAAACGATTTGTTCTAGTTCTGTGAAAAATACCACTGATAGCTTGATAGGCATTGCATTGAATTTGTAAATTGCTTTGGGTAGTATACTCATTTTCACTATATTGATTCTTCCACTCCACAAACATGGTATATTTCTCCTTCTACTAGTGTCCTCTTTGATTTCTTTCACCAGTGTTTTATAGTTTTCTATATATAGTTTCTTTAGGTAGATATATTCCTAAGTATTTTATTCTTTTTGTTGCAATGGTGAATGGAATTGTTTCCTTAATTTCTTTTTCTACTTTCTCCTTATTAGTGTATAGGAATGCAAGGGATTTCTGTGTGTTGATTTTATATCCTGCAAATTTACTATATTCATTAATTTGCTCTAGTAATTTTCTGGTGGAGTCTTTAGGGTTTTCCATGTAGAGGATCATGTCATCTGCAAACAATGAGAGTTTTACTTCTTCTTTTCCAATTTGGATTCCTTTTATTTCTTTTTCTGCTCTGATTGCTGTGGCCAAAACTTCCAGAACTATGTTGAATAGTAGCAGTGAAAGTGGGCACCCTTGTCTTGTTCCTGACTTTAGGGGAAATGCTTTCAATTTTTCACCATTGAGGATAATGTTTGCTGTGGGTTTGTCGTATATAGCTTTTATTATGTTGAGGTATGTTCCTTCTATTCCTGCTTTCTGGAGACTTTTTATCATAAATGGATGTTGAATTTTGTCAAAGGCCTTCTCTGAATCTATTGAGATAATCATATGGCTTTTATTTTTCACTTTGTTAATGTCGTGAATTACATTGATTGATTTGCGGATATTGAAGAATCCTTGCATCCCTGGGATAAAGCCCACTTGGTCATGGTGTATGATCTTTTTAATGTGTTGTTGGATTCTGATTGCTAGAATTTTGTTGAGGATTTTTGCATCTATGTTCATCAGTGATATTGGCCTGTAGTTTTCCTTTTTTGTAGTATCTTTGTCAGGTTTTGGTATTAGGGTGATGGTGGCCTCATAGAATGAGTTTGGAAGTTTACCTTCCTCTGCAATTTTCTGGAAGAGTTTAAATAGGATAGGTGTTAGCTCTTCTCAAAACTTTTGGTAGAATTCAGCTGTGAAGCCGTCTGGACCTGGGCTTTTGTTTGCTGGAAGATTTCTGATTACAGTTTCAATTTCCGTGCTTGTGATGGGTCTGTTAAGATTTTCTATTTCTTCCTGGTTCAGTTTTGGAATATTGTACTTTTCTAAGAATTTGTCCATTTCTTCCACGTTGTCCATTTTATTGGCATATAATTGCTGATAGTAGTCTCTTATGATCCTTTGTATTTCTGTGTTGTCTGTTGTGATCTCTCCATTTTCATTTCTAATTTTATTGATTTGATTTTTCACTCTCTGCTTCTTGATGAGTCTGGCTAATGGTTTGTCAATTTTATTTATCCTTTCAAAGAACCAGCTTTTGGCTTTGTTGATTTTTGCTATGGTCTCTTTTGTTTCTTTTGCATTTATTTCTGCCCTAATTTTTAAGATTTCTTCCTTCTACTAACCCTGGGGTTCTCCAATTCTTCCTTTTCCAGTTGCTTTAGGTGTAGAGTTAGTTTATTTATTTGACTTTTTTCTTGTTTCTTGAGGTATGCCTGTATTGCTATGAACTTTCCTCTTAGCACTGCTTTTATAGTTTCCCACAGGTTTTGGGTTGTTGTGTTTTCATTTTCATTAGTTTCTATGCATATTTTGATTTCTTTTTTGATTTCCTCTGTGATTTGTTGATTATTCAGAAGTGTGTTGTTCAACCTCCATATGTTGGAATTTTTAAGAGTTTTTCTTCTGTAATTGAGTTCTAATCTTAAAGCATTATGGTCAGAAAAGATGATTGGAATGATTTCGATTTTTTTAAATTTATCAAGGTTAGATTTATGGCCCAGGATGTGATCTATCCTGGAGAAGGTTCCATGAGCACTTGAGGAAAAGGTGAAATTCATTGTTTTGGGGTGAAATGTCCTATAGATATCAATTAGGTCTAACTGGCCTAATGTATCATTTAAAGTTTGCATTCCTTTGTTAATTTTCTGTTCAGTTGATCTGTCCATAGGTGTGAGTGGGGTATTAAAGTCTCCCACTATTATTGTGTTATTGTTGATTTCCCCTTTCATACTTGTTAGCATTTGTCTTACATATTGCGGTGCTCCTATATTGGGTGCATATATATTTATAATTATTACATCTTCTTCTTGGATTGAGCCTTTGAGCATTATGTAGTGGCCTTCTTTGTCTCTTTTCACAGCCTTTGTTTTAAAGTCTATTTTATCGGATATGAGTATTGCCACTCCTGCTTTCTTTTGGTCTCTGTTTGCATGGAATATCTTTTTCCAGCCCTTCACTTTCAGTCTGTATGCGTCCCTTGTTTTGAGGTGGGTCTCTTGTAAGCAGCATATAGAGGGGTCTTGTTTTTGTATCCATTTGGCCAGTCTTTGCCTTTTAGTTGGGGCATTCAACCCATTTACATTTAAGGTAATTATTGATAAGTATGATCCCGTTACCATTTACTTTATTGTTTTGGGTTCGGGTTTATACACCCTTTTTGTGTTTCCTGTCTAGAGAATATCTTTTAGAATTTGTTGGAGAGCTGGTTTGGTGGTGCTGAATTCTCTCAGCTTTTGCTTGTCTGTAAAGCTTTTGATTTCTCCTTCGTATTTGAATGAGATCCTTGCTGGGTACAGTAATCTGGGCTGTAGGTTATTGTCTTTCATCACTTTAAGTATGTCTTGCCATTCCCTCCTGGCCTGAAGAGTTTCTATTGAAAGATCAGCTGTTATCCTTATGGGAATCCCCTTGTGTGTTATTTGTTGTTTTTCCCTTGCTGCTTTTAATATTTGTTCTTTGTGTTTGATCTTTAAGGAAATCAACCCTGAATATTCATTGGAAGGCCTGTTGCTGAAGCTGAAGCTGCAATACTTAGGCCACTTGATGAGAAGAGCCAATTCATTGAAAAAGACCCTGATGCCTGGAAAGACTAAAGGCAAAAGGAGAATGGGGAGGCAGAGGATGAGATGGTTAAATAACATTACTGGCTCAATCAATGTGAATTTGAGAAAATTCCAGGAGATAACAGAAGACAGAGGAGCTTGATATGCTGCAGTCCCTGAGGTCACAAAGAGCCAGATATGACTTAGAGTCTGAGCAACAACAGAGTTAAGAGTTTATCAATTTTGTTGATTTATCTGCTTTTTATATTCTCTATTTTATTTCTATTCTAATCTTTGGTATCTTCTTAAGCTAACTTTAGGTTTAGTTTGCTATTCTTTTTCTGGTTCTGGAGGTGTAAATTCAGATTGCTGATTTGAGATCTACTTAAATGTAGATATTTATCACTGTAAACTACCTCTTGGTATTGCCTTTACTATACCTCATGTGTTTTAGTATGTTTTATTTTCATTTGTATAATTACATTTATTTCATTTGTATAATTACATTTTCTATTTATTTTCTATATACCCATAATTTCTTTTTAACCATTAGTTTTACAAGAGTATTTTCTTCAATTTCCACATACCTGTGAATTTCCCAGTTTTTCTTTTGCTGTTAATTTCTGGCTTAATTCCTTGTGATCAGAAAAGATGTTTGATATGATTTTAGTCTCTTTAATTAATGCTGGTCAGAGTGGCCATAATCAAAAAGTATAAAATAATAAATTCTAGAGAAGGTGTAGAGAAAAAGAAACTCCTAGAGTGTTTACACTGTTGTTGGGAATGTCAATTACTATATTCACTATAGAGAATAACATGGAGATTGCTTAAAAACATAAAAATAGAGTTACCAAAGGATCTTGCAAGTCATAATATGAAAAGGCACATGCACCCCAATGTTCATACCAATGCTATTTAAATAACTAAGACATGGAAACAACAGAAATGTCTGTCAACAGAAGAACAGATAAAAAAGATGTAGTATGTATATACGTATGTATGTGTATATATATATTTATATATACATATATATATGTAATATACGCACAGTGGAATATTACTCAGTCTTAAAAAAGAATAAGTTAATGTCATTTGCAGCAACATTGACGGACCTAGAAGTTATCATACAAAGTGAAATAAGCCTGACAGAGAAAGATAAATATCATGTGATATAACTTGCATGTGGAATCTTAAAAAACATGACACAAATAAACTTATTTACAAAACAGAAACAGACACACAGACATAAAAACAAATTTATGATTATCAAAGGGGAAAGTAGCGTAGGGATAAATTGGGGGTTTAGGATACACACATTCACACTATTATATATAAAATAGGTAACCAGCAAGGAACTACTGTATAGCACAGGACTACATGCAATATTTTGCAATAACTTTTAAAGGAAAAGAATTTGAAAAGAAAAAGTACATATAACCAGCTTGCTATACACTTGAAATTAACACAGCATTGTAAATCAATTACAAGTCCTCTGTTTTTTTAATTGACTTTCTGTCTATTGATATATTCTTTATTGAAAGTAGAATATTTACTGAATATTCCACTTTATTGTAAGTGGAATCTCCCACTATAATTATATTCCTATCTGTTTTTCTCCTTAATGCTTTCAATATTTTTTCATATATATGGATTCTTTTTTGGTAGGTGTATATTTATTTATAATTGCTTTATCTTCTGAGAGAATTGATTCTTTGTTATATAATCTTTTCCTCCTAAAACAGTTTTTGACTTAAAAGTCTATTCTGTCTAAGTGTGACCACCCCTGTTGTCTTTTGGTTACTAATTGCATGAAATATCTTTTATAATTCTTTTGCTTTCAACCTATGTATGTCCCTATATCTAAAATGAAAGTGAAAGTGAAAGTTACTCAGTCATGTTCGACTCTTTGCAACTCCATGGACAATATAGTCCATGGAATTCTCTAGGCCAGAATACCGAAGTGGGTAGCTTTTCCCTTTTCCAGGGGATCTTCCCAACCCAGGGACTGAATCCAGGTCTCTCACGTTGCAGGCTAATTCTTTACCAGCTGAGCCACAAGGGAAGTGCCTAAATATCTAAAGTGAGTACCTTACAGATATCATTTAGTTGGGTCCTATTTTTTATCTATTCAGTCACTTAACGTCTCTGGATTCTGGAATTTAATCCATTCACACTTAAAGTAATTACTCTTAGTAAAGGTCGTCAGTTCAGTTCACTTCAGTCACTCAGTCGTGTCCTGACTCTTTGTGACCCCATGAATCACAGCACACCAGGCTTCCCTGTCCATCACCAACTCCCGGAGTTCACTCAAACCCATGTGCATCGAGTCGGTGATGCCATCCAGCCATCTCATCCTCTGTCATCCACGTCTCCTCCTGCCATCAATCCCTCCCAGCATCAGGGTCTTTTTCAATGAGTCAGCTCTTTGCATCAAGTGGCCAAAGTATTGGAGTTTCAGCTTCAGCATCAGTCCTTCCAATGAACACCCAGGACTGATCTCCTTTAGGGTGGACTGGTTGGATCTCCTTGCAGCCCAAGAAACTCTCAGGAGTCTTCTCCAGCACCACAGTTCAAAAGCATCAATTCTTCAGCGCTCAGCTTTCTTTACAGTCCAACTCTCACATCCATACATGATCACAGGAAAAACCATAGCCTTGACTAGACGGACCTTTGTTGGCAAAGTAATATCTCTGCTTTTTTTAATATGCTGTCTAGGTTGGTCAGCACCTGTCTATGATGTGGGAGACCCGGGTTCGATCCCTGTGTTGGGAAGATCCCTTGGAGAAGGAAATGGCAATCCACTCCAGTACTATTGCCTGGAAAATCCCATGGACAGAGGAACCTGGTAGGCTACAGTCCATGGGGTTGCAAAGAGTCGGACACGACTGAACTACTTCACATTCACATTCAGGTTGGTCATAACTTTCCTTCCAAGGAGTAAGCGTCTTTTAATTTCATGGCTGCAATCACCATCTGCAGTGATTTTGGAGCCCAAGAAAATAAAGTCTGACAGTGTTTCCACTGTTTCCCCATCTATTTCCCATGAAGTGATGGGGCCAGATACCATGATCTTCGTTTTCTGAATGTTGAGCTTTAAGCCAACTTTTTCACTCTCCACTTTCACTTTCATCAAGAGGTTTTTTAGTTCCTCTTCACTTTCTGCCATAAGGGTGGTGTCATCTGCATTTCTATTTTGTAAGTTGTTTTAAACGGATAGCAACTTAACTTCAGTCTCAGATATAAACTCTACTCCTTTACATCTCTCTTCCCCTACCTTACATTATTGAAGTCATAAATTGCATTTTTAGTAATTTGTATCCACTAACATAGTTTTGTTGTTACAGTTATTTTATGCTTTTATCTTTAAATTATACGTCAAAATTAAAAGTGATTTATGTACAACCATTACAGTGCTGCCTATGTATTTTTCTAAAATTTATTTACTTTCTTTTATGAAGTATCTTTATATTTTCATATGTTTTCATGTTGCTATCTAGCTGCCTTTTATTTCAACTTGGAAGACTCCCTTTAGCAATTCTTTAGACAGATCTAGTAGTGATAATGTTTTTTCTAGTTTTGCTTATTGGGGAGGTCTTTATTTCTCCTTTATTTTTGTGAGACAGTTTTGTCAGATGTAGTATCCTTGGTTGTCAGTTGTTTTTTTTCTTTCAGCACTTGGACTGTATCATCCAATCCCTTTTGATCTGGAATGTTTCTGCTGAGAAATCTGCTTATAATCTTGTGAGAGATCCCTAGCACATGATCAGTCACTTTTCTCCTGTTGCTTTCAAAACTGTCTTTGAGTTTTTATAGTTGGATTATAATGTGTATTCCCATGGAACTCTTTAGGTTCCACATATTTTAAGCCCTTTGAACTTATTAAATTTGGGTGTCCATTTCTTTTCCTAGATTTGGAAAGTTGGGGTCTTTATATCTTCAAATAAGTTCTCTGCTCCTTTCAATTATTTTTCTCTTCTGTGGTCCCATATAGAGTATATTGGTCTGCTTGATGATGTCCCTTAAGTTCCTCAGTCACTATAATTTCTATATATGAATTCTCAGCAGTCTAATTCTGTTATCTGTTATTTCTGCTGAAAGCAATCAGTGGTCATGACTTGTTTCCTTGAATATCTTGAAATTTTTTACTCTGAGATTTCATATTTCTTAAAACTCTATCTGTGAAAATTATCTGAGTCCCACTATGCAAAGTTTATTCCTCCATCAGTTCAGTTCAGTCGCTCAGTCGTGTCCGACTCTTTGTGACCCCATGAATCACAGCACGCCAGGCCTCCCTGTCCATCACCATCTCCTGGAGTTCACTCAGACTCACATCCATCGAGTCCGTGATGCCATCCAGCCATCTCATCCTCGGTCATGCCCT
This sequence comes from Capricornis sumatraensis, assembly GCF_032405125.1. Classification (NCBI taxonomy): domain Eukaryota; kingdom Metazoa; phylum Chordata; class Mammalia; order Artiodactyla; family Bovidae; genus Capricornis; species Capricornis sumatraensis. Next base: position 19,886,639 of record NC_091080.1, read on the forward strand.
TCTCCTCCTGCCCCCAATCCCTCCCAGCATCAGAGTCTTTTCCAATGAGTTAACACTTCCCGTGAGGTGGCCAAAGTACTGGAGCTTCAGCTTTAGCATCATTCCTTCCAAATTCCTCCATAGAGGATTATTATTATTTTTCTAATCTGCCATGTATCTGTCTTGAGTTTATATCAGACTTGCCATATAATGTGACTTTGATTACAGAGGTACTTGAGATCCAGTTTCTAGGTGTGAATTTTCAAAAAAAAATTTTTTTAATCTCGTCTCAGAACCAAGAACACTTTTCCTGCGGTCGAGTCCCACAGGGGACAGACTTATTAATAATTCACCTGTACTCAGGTAGAATAATCCTTTAGGGCATTTCGTGGCATTTTTCGCCACGTGAGGCAAATAACCTCAAGGCGTAAGCCAGCTCCACTGCTGTTTACTCCAAGGAATTTGCCTTTACTTGTTTTGGCTTCTGAGTTTGCTTTATATTCTTATTAGTCCATTAATGCATTTTAGTATGTTTAATAAGAAGGAAGATTAGATAACAAAATATTCCAGACTCTCAGGGGGAAAATGGCATCTTTTTATTCCTAGAACACATTTTTACTGAGCATGAAACCTTTCAAGGAACACAACTTTCAGCAGAGAAGTTCCAAATATTCCACCTTTCAAATATATGGGCTTCATACTTTTTCTACTGGCTCTAGACTCAGCACACTATTGCCTAAATCAGCATCCTCCCATCATTCTCACCCACTTTCCTCAAAATGGACATCCACAGTGCTTTAGTTTCCTCTTTGCTTTTATTCATTGCAGATTTTGCTTGACATTTAAATTATGCTATTTCAGGTTCTGTCTGCATTTTAAAGGAACATTTATAGTATTTTTATAATTATTTTTAGAGCATTCCTAGACTTTTACAGCAGAAGTAAAGTCAGGTTATACAGTTCACTACATTGTTCCTTAGAATTCTGGCATATCCATGTGTTGAAAATCAGTGGATTAAAAAGTAAAATTATGTTCACAAATTTTAAAAGAGTTAATTTGATAGCTTAATTCTACTGACTTTCATAGAGACATTTTTCACTGTATATAATTTATATTTCCTTGAAGCATGAATATGGTATCTTGTACACTTTTGTAGTAATCTTTTATGGAAACTTTTTTCAGTTTGGAATCACATTATTATGTTTAAAGAAATAAATATTCTGATTGTTTTCTCCATTACAAATATTCCATTTTTACTCCAAGTAACAGTACTGCAGTACAGTTCTGACACCAACTACCCGAAGTGTCAGACTCTGTTCTTCACAAGGCTTAACTCACTTCAGATGCCATCTGTAAATGTCAGGGATCATTGTTTCCTTTGCCTGATCAGTTAAAAATCCAGGGTTCCTCATAACCTCTTTAGCTTCAGTAATTCACTAGAATAACTCAGAGATTTCAAGAAACCACTTTGCTTATAAATATAATTTTATTATAAAATATATGTCAAGAACAACCAAAAAAGAAAGAGGCACAAAGTGAAAGGTCCGGGAGAGTCCCACAAAGGAGTCAGGTGCCTGGGCATCAGTGGGTTACCCATCAAGAAGCTTCACTAAGCCTCTTGTTCTGAGTTTTTATTGGGGTTGTATTATATACTCAAACTGTGGTGCTGAAGAAGACTCTTGAGAGTCCCTTGGACTGCAAGGATAGCAAACTAGTCAATCTTAATGGAAATTAACACTGACAATTCATTGCAAGAACTGATGCTGAAGCTCCAATATGCTGGCAATTGAGCTGACGCAATGAGCTGACTCAGGGGAAAAGACCCTGATGGAGGGAAAGACTGAAGCCAAAAGGACAAGCAGGCAGCAGAGGATGAGATGGTTAGATAGCATCACTGACTCAATGAACATGAATTTTAGCAAACTGTGAGACAGTGACCGACAGAGGAGCCCGGTGTGCTGCAGTCCAGGCAGTTGCAAAGAGTTGAGCATGACTCAGTGACTGAACAACAACTGCTTTGCATACAGTAGGAAGTTAAAAGTGCTTTCAAGATTAATTCAAAACCAAGGAATAGATAGATACCAAAAGAAGAGAGATTCTACAAATTTAGTGTGAAGAAAAAAAAAAGGTATGTATGCATGACTGGCTAAATCACTAGCCACATGATAAAACTCATTCTCTAGTCCCCTCCCTTCCTGGAGGCCAGACCGACCCGAAGTTCCAACATTTAATATGTAGTTGGCCTTTCTGGGAACAAGTGTCTACATCCTGAAGATATACGTGGCCCAATGATAAGTCGCATCATAGCTCAACAATAACATTCTTTGCTCAGAAAATCCCATGGGTTTTTGAAACCTTACGCCCTGGGAACCAGGGAAAAGGACCAGGTATATTCCGTATTATACTACAATCAAGTTTACCAAAAGTATCGTAAAATACGTTAAGCTATGAAGCACTTCAGAAAAATCAATAGGTAATAGAAGTAATGAACTGGTCAATTCATTCCCAATATACATTAACACAGTGTTAATTCTAAATAGTCTAGGTGCATATTTATCTTTTACATGTGTCTAATGCTTCAACATTCTTTAAAAAGACATTCTCATATACTACATCATTCTATTGTTATGTCCAATAAGTATGAAAATCCCATTTTTATAGGTAAATTAAGATTTAATGACTTGCTTAAACTTGCAAAACTCTGTAGCAAATCTAGAGTCAAATGACTTCAAATTAAGTGATCTCCAGCTAACATCACAGTTTCTTTTTTAATGCCTTTGATTTTTATCTGATGGAATAGCATGCATTTTTGTGTTTATTATTTTGCTTCTATGCTCCCTCACTGTCATCAACAGGGATGAAGTCATCTTTGCCTTCATATCCCTGCAGAGTCCTTTGGCCACAGCCAATTAATACTATTGTTAGTTTGACCTGAAAAAAGGATGTTAATTTGGCTAACAAGCTCATAGTAAGATAGAAGCTAGCTGGAGAAGCTAACTGCAACTCAGTGGTTGTATTCCTTTCTCTTATGCAAGGCCTCTACTGAACTTGATTTAATGCCAGTGCAGTACCACATAATGAATACTGCATTTTCCATTTCTATAGTGAACTAAAATAACATATCTTGAGTGTTAGAATGTAATAATCCATACATTATTATGTTTTATTGATAGGGTTTTACATTCTGAAATCCATTCAGGCATATCCAGCCCCAAATACCTTTAACCGAATTTAATTCTGTGCATGAAAGTTAGTATATACATCATCACACTTTTCACCTAACTGTATAGCATTTAATTTCATGACCATAATGGAACTGTAGACATTAGCTCTATTTCCATATATTGGGTTGGAAAAAAATGAAATTGTCTTTTTAATATGATTGAGAGTGAATTGTTACACTATGACACAATGGAAACTAATATTCAGTTTTGTTTTTTTTTTTTTTTTTTTTTTAAATTTTAAAATCTTTAATTCTTACATGTGTTCCCAAACATGAAACCCCCTCCCACCTCCCTCCCCATAACATCTCTGTGGGTAATCCCCATGCACCAGCCCCAAGCATGCTGTATCCTGCGTCAGACATAGACTGGCGATTCAATTCTTACATGATAGTATACATGATAGAATGCCATTCTCCCAAATCATCCCGCCCTCTCCCTCTCTCTCTGAGTCCAAAAGTCCGTTATACACAGCTGTGTCTTTTTTCCTGTCTTGCATACAGGGTCATCATTGCCATCTTTCTAAATTCCATATATATGTGTTAGTATACTGTATTGGTGTTTTTCTTTCTGGCTTACTTCACTCTGTATAATCGGCTCCAGTTTCATCCATCTCATCAGAACTGATTCAAATGAATTCTTTTTAACGGCTGAGTAATACTCCATTGTGTACATGTACCAAAGCTTTCTTATCCATTCATCTGCTGATGGACATCTAGGTTGTTTCCATGTCCTGGCTATTATAAACAGTGCTGCGATGAACATTGGGGTACATGTGTCTCTTTCAATTCTGGTTTCCTCGGTGTGTATACCCAGCAGTGGGATTGCTGGGTCATAAGGTAGTTCTATTTGCAATTTTTAAAGGAATCTCCACACTGTTCTCCATAGTGGCTGTACTAGTTTGCATTCCCACCAACAGTGTAGGAGGGTTCCCTTTTCTCCACACCCTCTCCAGCATTTATTGCTTGCAGATTTTTGGATCACAGCCATTCTGACTGGTGTGAAGTGGTACCTCATTGTGGTTTTGATTTGCATTTCTCTGATAATGAGTGATGTTGAGCATCTTTTCATGTGTTTGTTAGCCATCCGTATGTCTTCTTTGGAGAAATGTCTATTTAGTTCTTTGGCCCATTTTTTGATTGGGTCGTTTATTTTTCTGGAATTGAGCTGCATAAGTTGCTTGTATATTTTTGAGATTAGTTGTTTGTCAGTTGCTTCATTTGCTATTATTTTCTCCCATTCAGAAGGCTGTCTTTTCACCTTGCGTATATTTTCCTTTGTTGTGCAGAAGCTTTTAATTTTAATTAGATCCCATTTGTTTATTTTTGCTTTTATTTCCAGAATTCTGGGAGGTGGATCATAGAGGATCCTGCTGTGATTTATGTCTGAGAGTGTTTTGCCTATATTCTCCTCTAGGAGTTTTATAGTTTCTGGTCTTACATTTAGATCTTTAATCCATTTTGAGTTTATGTTTGTGTGCGGTGTTAGAAAGTGATCTAGTTTCATTCTTTTACAAGTGGTTGACCAGTTTTCCCAGCACCACTTGTTAAAGAGATTGTCTTTACTCCATTGTATATTCTTGCCTCCTTTGTCAAAGATAAGGTGTCCATATGTGTGTGGATTTATCTCTGGGCTTTCTATTTTGTTCCATTGATCTATATGTCTGTCTTTGTGCCAGTACCATACTGTTTTGATGACTGTGGCTTTGTAGTATAGCCTGAAGTCAGGCAAGTTGATTCCTCCAGTTCCATTCTTCTTTCTCAAGATTGCTTTGGCTATTCGAGGTTTTTTGTATTTCCATACAAATCTTGAAATTATTTGTTCTAGTTCTGTGAAAAATATGGCTGGTAGCTTGATAGGGATTGCGTTGAATTTGTAAATTGCTTTGGGTAGTATACTCATTTTCACTATATTGATTCTTCCAATCCATGAACATGGTATATTTCTCCATCTATTAGTGTCCTCTTTGATTTCTTTCATCAGTGTTTTATAGTTTTCTATATATAGGTCTTTAGTTTCTTTGGGTAGATATATTCCTAAGTATTTTATTCTTTTTGTTGCAATGGTGAATGGAATTGTTTCCTTAATTTCTTTTTCTACTTTCTCCTTATTAGTGTATAGGAATGCAAGGGATTTCTGAGTGTTGATTTTATATCCTGCAACTTTACTATATTCATTGATGAGCTCTAGTAATTTTCTGGTGGAGTCTTTAGGGTTTTCCATGTAGAGGATCATGTCATCTGCAAACAGTGAGAGTTTTACTTCTTCTTTTCCAATTTGGATTCCTTTTATTTCTTTTTCTGCTCTGATTGCTGTGGCCAAAACTTCCAGAACTATGTTGAATAGTAGCGGTGAAAGTGGACACCCTTGTCTTGTTCCTGACTTTAGGGGAAATGCTTTCAATTTTTCACCATTAAGGATAATGTTTGCTGTGGGTTTGTCATATATAGCTTTTATTATGTTGAGGTATGTTCCTTCTATTCCTGCTTTCTGGAGAGTTTTTATCATAAATGGATGTTGAATTTTGTCAAAGGCCTTCTCTGCATCTATTGAGATAATCATATGGTTTTTATTTTTCAATTTGTTAATGTGGTGAATTACATTGATTGATTTGCGGATGTTGAAGAATCCTTGCATCCCTGGGATAAAGCCCACTTGGTCATGGTGTATGATCTTTTTAATATGTTGTTGGATTCTGATTGCTAGAATTTTGTTGAGGATTTTTGCATCTATGTTCATCAGTGATATTGGCCTGTAGTTTTCTTTTTTTGTGACATCTTTGTCAGGTTTTGGTATTAGGGTGATGGTGGCCTCATAGAATGAGTTTGGAAGTTTACCTTCCTCTGCAATTTTCTGGAAGAGTTTGAGTAGGATAGGTGTTAGCTCTTCTCGAAATTTTTGGTAGAATTCAGCTGTGAAGCCGTCTGGACCTGGGCTTTTGTTTGCTGGAAGATTTCTGATTACAGTTTCAATTTCCGTGCTGGTGATGGGTCTGTTAAGATTTTCTATTTCTTCCTGGTTCAGTTTTGGAAAATTGTACTTTTCTAAGAATTTGTCCATTTCTTCCACATTGTCCATTTTATTGGCATACAACTGCTGATAGTAGTCTCTTATGATCCTTTGTATTTCTGTGTTGTCTGTTGTGATCTCTCCATTTTCATTTCTAATTTTATTGATTTGATTTTTCTCTCTTTGCTTCTTGATGAGTCTGGCTAGTGGTTTGTCAATTTTATTTATCCTTTCAAAGAACCAGCTTTTGGCCTTGTTGATTTTTGCTATGGTCTCTTTTGTTTCTTTAGCATTTATTTCTGCCCTAATTTTTAAGATTTCTTTCCTTCTACTAACTCTGGGGTTCTCCAATTCTTCCTTTTCTAGTTGCTTTAGTTGTAGAGTTAGGTTATTTATTTGACTTTTTTCTTGTTTCTTGAGGTATGCCTGTATTGCTATGAACTTTCCTCTTAGCACTGCTTTTATAGTGTCCCACAGGTTTTGGGTTGTTGTGTTTTCATTTTCATTAGTTTCTATGCATATTTTGATTTCTTTTTTGATTTCTTCTGTGATTTGTTGGTTATTCAGAAGTGTGTTGTTCAACCTCCATATGTTGGAATTTTTAGTAGTTTTTCTCCTGTAATTGAGATCTAATCTTAATGCATTATGGTCAGAAAAGATGCTTGGAATGATTTCGATTTTTTTGAATTTATCAAGTTTAGATTTATGGCCCAGGATGTGATCTATCCTGGAGAAGGTTCCATGAGCACTTGAAAAAAAGGTGAAATTCATTGTTTTGGGGTGAAATGTCCTATAGATATCAATTAGGTCTAATTGATCTAATGTATCATTTAAAGTTTGCGTTTCTTTGTTAATTTTCTGTTTAGTTGATCTGTCCATAGGTGTGAGTGGGGTATTAAAGTCTCTCACTATTATTGTGTTATTGTTGATTTCCCCTTTCATACTTGTTAGCATTTGTCTTACATATTGCGGTGCTCCTATATTGGGTGCATATATATTTATAATTGTTATATCTTCTTCTTGGATTGAGCCTTTGAGCATTATGTAGTGGCCTTCTTTGTCTCTTTTCACAGCCTTTGTTTTAAAGTCTATTTTATCAGATATGAGTATTGCCACTCCTGCTTTCTTTTGGTCTCTATTTGCATGGTATATCTTATTCCAGCCCTTCACTTTCAGTCTATATGTGTCCCTTGTTTTGAGGTGGGTCTCTTGTAAGCAGCATATAGAGGGGTCTTGTTTTTGTATCCATTCGGCCAGTCTTTGCCTTTTGGTTGGGGCGTTCAACCCATTTACGTTTAAGGTAATTATTGATAAGTATGATCCCGTTACCATTTACTTTATTGTTTTGGGTTCGGGTTTATACACCCTTTTCGGTTTCCTGTCTAGAGAATATCCTTTAGAATTTGTTGGAGAGCTGGTTTGGTGGTGCTAAATTCTCTCAGCTTTTGCTTGTCTGTAAAGCTTTTGATTTCTCCTTCGTATTTGAATGAGATCCTTGCTGGGTACAGTAATCTGGGCTGTAGGTTATTGTCTTTCATCACTTTAAGTATGTCTTGCCATTCCCTCCTGGCCTGAAGAGTTTCTATTGAAAGATCAGCTGTTATCCTTATGGGAATCCCCTTGTATGTTATTTGTTGTTTTTCCCTTGCTGCTTTTAATATTTGTTCTTTGTGTTTGACCTTTGTTAATTTAATTAATATGTGTCTTGGGGTGTTTCGCCTTGGGTTTATCCTATTTGGAACTCTCTGTGTTTCTTGGACTTGGGTGATTATTTCCTTCCCCATTTTAGGGAAGTTTTCAACTATTATCTCCTCAAGGATTTTCTCATGATCTTTCTTTCTGTCTTCTTCTTCTGGGACTCCTATAATTCGAATGTTGGAGCGTTTCATATTGTCCTGGAGGTCTCTGAGATTGTCCTCGTTTCTTTTAATTCGTATTTCTTGTTTCCTCTCTGATTCATTTATTTCTACCATTCTATCTTCTATTTCACTAATCCTATCTTCTGCCTCCGTTATTCTACTATTTATTGCCTCCAGAGTGTTTCTGATCTCATTTATTGCATTATTCATTATATTTTGACTCTTTTTTATTTCTTCTAGGTCCTTGTTAAACCTTTCTTGCATCTTCTCAATCCTTGTCTCTAGGCTATTTATCTGTGATTCCATTTTGATTTCAAGATTTTGGATCATTTTCACTATCAATATTCGGAATTCCTTCTCAGGTAGATTCCCTACTTCTTCCTCTTTTGTTTGGTTTGGTGGGCAACTCTCCTGTTCCTTTACCTGCTGAGTATTCCTCTGTCTCTTCATCTTGGTTATATTGCTGCGTTTGGGGTGGTCTTTTTATATTCTGGTAATTTGTGGAGTTCTCTTTATTATGGAGCTTCCTCACTGTGGGTGGGGTTCTATCAGTGGCTTGTCAAGGTTTCCTGGTTAGGGAGGCTTGTGTTGGAGTTCTGGTGGGTGGAGCTGGGTTTCTTCTCTCTGGAGTGCAGTGGAGTGACCAGTGATGGGTTATGAGACATCAAAGGTTTTGGAACAATTTTGAGCTGCCTGTATATTCAAGCTCAGGGGAGTGTTCCTGTGTTGCTGGAGAATTTGAGTGATATGTCTTGTTTTGGAACTTGTTGGCCCTTGGGTGGAGCTTGGTTTCAGTGTAAGTATGAAGGCATTTGATGAGCTCCTATTGCTTAATGTTCCCTGAATTCAAGAGTTCTCTAATGTTTTCAGGCTTTGTATTTAAGCCTCCTGCTTCTGGTCTTCAGTTTTTACAGTAGCCTCTAGACTTCTCCATCTATACAGCACCGATGATAAAACATCTAGGTTAAAGATGAAAAGTTTCTCCACATTGAGGGACACTCAGAGAGGTTCACTGAGTTACAAGGAGAAGAGAAGATGGAGGGGGTAGTTAGAGGTAACTGGAATGAGATGCGGTGAGATCAAAAGAAGAGAGAGCAAGCTAGGCAGTAGTCACTTCCTTATGTGCGCTCTATAGTCTGGCCCGCTCAGGTATTTACAGAGTTATACAGGGAAGAGGAGAGGGAGGAAGTAGACAGAGGTGACCAGGAGGATAAGAGAGAGGAATGAGAAGGAGAGAGACAAATCCTGCCAGTAACCAGTTCCTTAGGTGTTCTCCACTGTCTGGAACACACAGAGATTCACAGAGTTGGATAGAGGAGAGATGGGGGAGAAAAGAGACAGAGGCCACCTGGTGGAGAAAAAGGAGAGTCCATAGGAGAAGAGAGTGGTCAAGCCAGTAATCTTGCTCTCAGGTAAACTTGGGTAGTGAAGTTTGGGTTTTTAAATGAACATAATTGACAACAAAAACCTAAGAGCAAAGGTTAAAAATCTGTTTTTGAAGACAATGGTCTGCTTTTCTGGTTGCCTGCTGTCCTCTGCCAGCCTACAGAAGTTGTTTTGTGGAGTTTGCTCAGCGTTGAAATGTTCTTGTGAGGAATTTGTGAGGGAGAAAGTGGTCTTCCCGTCCTATTCCTCCGCCATCTTTATGCTCCTCCCCCCTAATATTCAGTTTTAAAAGTTCCCTTAAAAATAAAGATGATGGATCAATTAAAGTCAGGTTATAATTCATCAACCTGCATTTAGGCTAGCAGATATTCTATGCAGGGCAAACAAAAAAGGTCTTTCTTTCATATTTTTAGTTAGTAATCAATTTTTATGTCTAGAATTTAAATAAGCATTTTTTTTCCTTCCAATATATGCAAAGGCTATTCTGACATAGAGAAGCATAGCAAAATAAGACATATTGTAATAATTAACTGAATTATTCCTGGCATGCCGTGAACAATTACAGGATTAATAACTACCCAACCAAATGGTGTTATGTTGGAATAAATTGACCGACAAAGATTCTCAGTTAGGAAATGAAGCTCAGATAGATCATCAATAAAAACGACTGTGACGAGCATACTTGTGAGAACTCTAATGTTTTACATTTTACAAAATATGGCCATGGTCACTGTGCTTAATGATTGGAAGAAGGTATTTAAAAATTCATTTAGACTATTTTGCCCTTTTTAATTGCCTGCTGAAACACTTAATGTATGATGGTTACTAATGTACCATACAATCAACACTTAATTAAATACCTGTAAGTTCTGAAAGCTGCTAAGAAACAGTGTTTCTAAATAAAGAAAAACAGCAAAAGGAGAAAAAAAAGAAAAAAATTAGAACTGCAGCTTGTTTGAAATATGTGGTTTGCCATATGCATCCATATTAAAAATGACACTATCTGAAAAACAGAAATAATTTAGAGAATGAATGATGTCATATGCCACACTTTGAGATAATGTGTAGTCTAATGTCAGATTATATAAACTGCCTTTTGGATACGTTTATTAAAAAATATGGGCTTATCAGGTGCCTCAGTGGTAAAGAATCTGCCTGCAAATGCAGAAGGCACAAGTTCGATTGCTGGGTTGGGAGAATCCCACGGAGAAGGAAATGGTAACCCCCTCCAGTATTCTTGCCTGGGAAATCCTATGGGCAGAAAAGCCTGATGGGCTACAGTCAAGGGGTTCGCAAAGAGTCAGACATGACTTAGCAACTAAAAAACAACATTAAAACATATGATTTGAAAGTAACTAAAGATAAGATATAGCACCCATATTTACATTTTATTGTTTATAGTTTTTGTTGATAGCTGTTAACTTTAAATCAGAAGAAGATGGCAGAAAAAATGTTATGTGTGGAAGAAGAGTGAAGGAAAAAAAGCTTGAGAGGTTGAAGATAACATATATGTGAATGTCTAAAAATATTTTCAGACTGACTTTGTTTCAGTTCAGTTCAGTTCATTCTCTCAGTTGTGTCTGACTCTTTGTGATCCCATGAACCACAGCATGCCAGGCCTCCCTGTCCATCACCAACTCTCGGAGTTAACCCAAATCCATGCTCATTGAGTTGGTGATGCCATCCAACCGTCTCATCCTCTGTCATCACCTTCTCCTCCTGCCTTCAATCTTTCCCAGCATCAGGGTCTTTCCAATGAGTCAGCTCTTCGCAGCAGGTGGCCAAAATATAGGAGTTTCAGCTTCAGCATCAGTCCTTCCAATGAACACCCAGGACTGATCTCCTTTAGGATGAACTGGTTGGATCTCCTTGCAGTCCAAGGGACTCTCAAGAGTCTTCTCCAACACCACAGTTCAAAAGCATCAGTTGTTTGGCATTCAGCTTTCTTTATAGTCCAACTCTCACATCGATACATGACCACTGGAAAAACCATAGCCTTGACTAGACGGACTTTTGTTGGCAAAGTAATGTCTCTGCTTTTTAATATGCTGTCTAGGTTGGTCATAACTTTCCTTCCAAGGAGTAAGCGTCTTTTAATTTCATGACTGCAATCACCATCTGCAGTGATTTTGGAGCTCAGAAAAATAAAGTCAGCCACTGTTTCCACTGTTTCCCCATCTATGGCTGCAGGCACCATCTGCAGTGATTTGGGAGCCCAAAAAATAAAGTCTGACACTGTTTCCGCTGTTTCCCCATCTATTTCCCATGAAGTGATGGGGCCAGATGCCATGATCTTAGTTTTCTGAATGTTGAGCTTTAAGCCAACTTTTTCACTCTCCTCTTTCACTTTTAGCAAGAGGCTCTTTAGTTCTTCTTCACTTTCTGCCATAAGGGTGGTGTCATCTGCATATCTGAGGTTATTGATATTTCTCCCAGCAATCTTGATTCCAGTTTGTGCTTCTTCCAGCCCAGCATTTCTCATGATGTACCCTGCATATAAGTTAAATAAGCAGGGTGACAATATACAGCCTTGATGTACTCCTTTTCCTATTTGGAACCAGTCTGTTGTTCTATGTCCTGTTCTAACTATTGCTTCCTGACCTGCATACAGATTTCTCAAGAGGCAGGTCAGGTGGTCTGGTATCCCCATCTCTTTCAGAATTTTCCACAGTTTATTGTGATCCACAAAGTCAAAGGCTTTGGCATAGTCAATAAAGCAGAAATAGATGTTTTTCTGGAACTCTCGCTTTTTTGATGACACAGATAGTAACGATGGTGTGATCACTCACCTAGAGCCAGACATCCTGGAATGTGAAGTCAAGTGGGCCTTAGGAAGCATCACTATGACCAAAGCTACTGGAGGTGATGGAATTCCAGTTGAGCTATTTCAAATCCTGGAAGATGATGCTGTGAAAGTGCTGCGCTCAATATGCCAGCAAATCTGGAAAACTCAGCAGTAGCCACAGGACTGGAAAAGGTCAGTTTTCATTCCAATCCCAAAAAAAGGCAATGCCAAAGAATGTTCAAACTACTGCATAATTCCACTCATCTCACACGCTAGTAATTTGGTTTATGGGGATGTAATAACTAAAGGTATATGTTCCTGAAAAGGGGAGGAATTAAATTGTAAGCAAATTTGAACCCTCCCTAGATATTTATTTTCCAATCATTTTTCAAATAAATTGCTTGGTCGAGTCATCAAATTACTATATAATAAGAGTAGTTTCATAGAACCATTCCTAAAATTGGTCTCCTCATTTATAGTCTAAAGGTCATTGTCCCAAAGAAACTACTGTGAAAATACTTAAATGTGCACAGAAAATGAAAAAGTTGAAAACTTAAAAATGTCTTCACCATGTTATAAAGTCGATAACAATCATAACAACCAGTTCCAGAAGCTTGTCTCTGTGGCCTCCTCCTTCCATCTTGCCTTAAACATGCTGATTTCCCCAAAAGGACTGTTGACATCTCTCTTTACCCTGTCCATTCTCCCCACAGCCCAAGTCACAGCTTCATGTAGAGCCTGTATGTCTCTCTCTCTCTCTCATTTTCTCCCCTTTTCTCTTCAATCAGTCCACTCAGATAACCCATAAACACTTCAAATGCAATGTGTTCAAAGCTAAAATTAACACCTCTGTCCCTCAAATCCCTTCTTTCATGTTCCCTATCAGTTCAGCCTTGAGGCGCAGGTCTCCGCATCCTTATCCCCTGCATCCTTGAGCCCCCAAGTCCTCTCACTGTGTCTTATCATCTGCCCTCCTATCCACTTTCTCTTGAAAGATTTTCCACAACTTCTTCTTAAAGGGCCTCCATGGCTCATGTTCACCCATTCCAACTCACGTTCACATTATGAGCAATACAACTTTCTGAGCTTTTTGCTTAAAACTCCAGAAGTTCAAGTATTCTCAGTGTAAAATGCAAGTTCCTCAGCATGAGAAACAAGGCCATCATGAACTGGGCCTTGCACTTCACTTCATCCTCACAGCCCTGCACTTCCTTTCTTGTCATTGGCTCAAGTCATGCTGGCTTTCCAAAAGATTTCTGAATGTGCCATGCCCACTTATAGGTCTGTCTCTTCATGTACCATTTCCTCTGTCCAAAAAGCCCTTCTCTTTCATTCTTCCTTGCTCACATCTCTGTTTAACTTTTACTGATAATAAAATCTAAGCTCAGAAACAACATTTTCTAGAAAAACTTTCCTGACCCCACTTCCATCCCAATCTGAGATAAAGTCTTCTCTGCTAATAGCATGGTGTTGCCTCTACTAGAGCAATTTTCAAAATATGATCACATTTACTAATGCTGTTGGTGATGTGAGGTTACCTATGCTAATTTTTTAAACACAATATGAGTATATTCAAATGAAAGTGGAAGTGTGAGTCTCTCAGTCATATCCAACTCTTTGCAAACCTATGGACTGTAGCCCACTAGGCTCCTCTGTCCATGGAATTCTCCAGGCAAGAATATTGGAGTGGGTTGCCATACTTCTATCTCCAGGGGGTCTCCCCATCCCAGGGATCAAAGCCAGATTCCCCACATTGCAGGCAGATTCTTTACCATCTGAGCCACAACCAAAATACAAAACACCATAGTAAACCAATGGCAATAAATATGGTATTTCATTTGCACCACATGACAAACGTTTAACATCCTTGCTCATAAATGAGTTTTTAGAAGCCAGTAGGAAAGACATTGATATTTCAAGGAAAATGAAAAAAAAAAAAAAAAGACGAAGAAGAGAAAAATAACACAAGTGACTAACATTATCACAATTACTAATCTTCCAGCCAAATACTGGACTCTCATTTCACAAGCAGATTCCACAGGAATCAGACTCTGAAATACAGGTGTGCATACAGCAAAGTCACTGAAGGGTGTGTTCTGTCCTCAGAAAAAAGGATTGTGGGAAAGTAGAGGAAACAGGATTAGACAGGGGCAGAAACTGAACTGTATATTGCTTCAATAACAATAGCTTTAGCTACTCTTATAGGAGCTGTGAAGCTGGGATGTTCCTTGAGAGTTATCCCAAATTGAGGCAAGAAAAATAATCCTGGTATTGACCAGTCAATAGATGCAAGCTTCCTCTAGGAGATGGGCTTCCTTATGTGAATTATGGGCAAAGACCAAAGAGAGATTCAGCTAAAAACTCTTAACCACCAACTTTCTCAGCTGCTGTGCTGAGGGTATATGGGCAAGCACCATGAAATCCACTACAGCTCCCTGAAGACAAATACTTTTTCTCATTCACTTTTATGTGCCCTGGGCTAGCAGAGACCCTGAAATATAAGAGGCATTCAAAAATAAATGTTTATTGAATGAATGCATAGTATGAATTTTAGTTAAATTCATCTTTCTGAAAGCAATATGTGCGGCAGATACCTTATGTTCAATCTGAAAATAAAGACCAAAGAAAATACAAAGTGCAGAATAAATAGCTTTTAATCTAACTTCTGTGTCTTGGTTTCTTAGAAGACTCATAATGATCCTCTGTCTTTAATCTCTCCAACAAAATGGAAAGTTAAAAACACAGCAACCGGGACTGAAGTACAGAGGAAAATTCTTTGTATTAAAGGGGCATTCATATAGTTTTTCACTTGAAGAAAATGTAAGGTTGCAGCATTCATAGTATTAGTTGAATCTCAGCATTCTCTCCTTACTCATATTTTGTTAAACAAGCCGATGGTGTGGTCAAGTGTAGCCTCTGATGGTTATATTAATAACTTGCACATAGCCAAATGAGATAGAACAAATAGGAAATGCAATGCCAGACACTCTTTTTATGCTTTAATTTTATCTGAAAATAAAGAAAAATAGGAAAATGACATAAACTGGATTCGGCTTACTAATATGCAACATTAGCATTAAAGGTACACGTGGAAAAGTCTAGGAGTCATGATGCAACTGGGAGTGACTGATGGGAAAAGAAGATGAAGATTGGTAGCTTTCAGTGTTAGGATCTAAGAGATAAAGGTGTCAGTGGATACACCACAAAAGAAGTTAAAGCAGCACTGAGGATGATGTTCAGTGGTGGAGTGGAGAGAAGAAAATACGTCAGGAGCTAAAGTCCCTGCGGCTGGGGAAATGGGTCCTTTTGGATGAGGGTAATTACAAGATGACTGCAGTGATTTCAAAGTCTACAGGGAAGACTGGTAAATCAGTTACTGAAAAGAAAGGCCTTATGCAGGAGAGAAAAGGTGAAAGTGCCCCTTCTCCCTTATCTATAGGAGTCCAATGAGCATTATACAGAAAAAACAGACGCTATAGTCAGGCAAGATCCAAACCTCTAATTGTCTGAATGCTTCGATTTACACAAAAATCACACAGGAGTGCAATCAGTTTTGCTATAATATTTGTTTCAAAGGGTGAATTTGTTTCAACATTATTGGTATATTAGGTAACCATTGGAGAGCATAGTGCAGATTTCACTTGTGCTTAAGCAAGATTTTATCTGGAAAAGGGTGAGTTCCAAAAAGTACACCCAACTGAACACATTGAAATATGCAAAAGGCACACAAGCATATGCCTGAAACTTCTTCCAGCTACCTCGTTTCAGCATGTGTGTTATGAGTCAAACTCCTGTACATCTAGTATTACAACTTCCCACTTGATTTCAGGTAACTTTCTTTCTATTACTTGCTCGCAACCCTCCTGACACCACTTCCATAAGCAAACTTCAGGTCTTTTTCAGGGTAAAGGACCATTTCTATTGTAGCTATGTATTTCTTAGCCCTTGAACATATGTCAAACTGTACTACTGTGTTCACTAGCATCTTATCTTTTTCCAGTGCATCACTAATGAAGCTTTTAGTGTTGTGTTCCTTATTCCACTTTTCTTATATGATCTCAAGTTATTATTGTGTGGTTTAGTACAGTGCAGTAATTTATAAGAGCACATATATCATATGGCAGCAGAACTCACTTTATTTGTTTAAAAGTGCCAAGTTTCAGGGTTGCTTCCAAGATTTTGATGCATTTCTATTACCAAGTTCAAGCTCATACTGCTTACCACATAACAGGCTAATTAATTAAGAGACAAATGGTTGGGGACAGGAATAATGAGTTTATTCAGAAAGCCAGAAGACTGAGAGGATGGTGTACTAGTGTCTCAAAGAACCATTTTGCCTGAGTTAGAATTCAGGTTTCTTTTATACTAGTATGAGAGGAGAGGTAAACTCAAACATTTCCTGGTTCCTCTCGGTCTCCTGAAGAAATATATTAATTTCTTCTTTCCTGCAGTCATTCGTTGGCAGATCTGGTCTGGATATTTCCTGTGAAGTAAATAAAGAAATTTTAGCCTAATGCTCATTACCTGGGAGGCACATAATTTAAGCTTATAGGAAAAAAATCTCTTTCAGAGAAGGATTTTCCCTATTACAAGAGGTTGGGTGGGGCCCACTGGGGTAGGAGCAGTGTAGTTGATAGCTACACTGCTCTCTTCTTTTCCTATTGGGTTCCAAATGGATGAGTAATCCATTTTCAAACTTAGGGAAAATTAAGACATGGGGACTTAGCCAGTGGATGTTCTACCTTTAGACTGCCATTTGAAACGGTCCAAAAATGAATTCTGAAAAATATAAAACTGACTGGGAAGTTACTCTCAGGGACATGAGAAGCTATGGCATCAAGAACGAGTGGAGGCAGCAACTAAAGCACAGGAGGAATCTTGCCAGACGTGGAATCTGACAGACCCTTCACCACGGCGGGACTCTGCTGCCCAAAGTCACTGATTTTTGCTTGTTCTCCAAATCTCGGTTTCCAGCCTCTATGTTTACTTTCTGAGTTACCCAATAACCTACTGGTAAACTTGTCTATTTATGAAAGTCACACCTGCAAATAGAACCCTGACACTAACTCCTCCTCAGATCTAACATTACAGCAAACACTCTGATGATTCTGACCAAGGTGCTCTGTGGAATTCAGTTTGAGAATTATTGTTCTTAAGTGGATCACAGAACTATTGTTTTGAAATAGTTCAATACTGTACTGTTCAAATTCGCCAGCCATTTCTTTTTTCTTTTTACTGAGATCTGTTCACTCAATCTTGAGAAACTTTTAAAAAGTGTTAACTTTGTCATGTTCAGGAAGACATAGTTTTTCTGGAGACAATCACACATTTTGGAGGTGGAAGGGTGGGAGGCAGACAGAACTTTCTTCCCCTGCTTTCCTCAACTCTGATAATTTTTTCAGGTCAGAATATTAAAGTTTCCTGCTTTCTAAACTACCACATTTTATACTACCAGAAAAAAGGCCTGAATCAACAAAAACTACAAAAAAGAATACAATCTTCTGATAAGATTTTGTTCATCAATATTAGTCATATCCCCTGGAAGATAGAAATTTGGGAGTAATAAAATTTTATTTCTGAGTGAATCACAAGTTTCCTACATTCTCCCCAGGAACCCATTTCTCCTTCTTCAAAAGATTTCAACTTTTTAAAATCCAGAGACTTTGGAAACCCAAATACAGTGAATTTGGCAATGTTTTATCAGTCAGTCTCTGTTCGAACTACTAACTTCACTGACTCCAAAAACTGCAGTCCACAGGATCACAGAGTTGGACACACAGTGTGTTCAGTCGCTCAGTCGAGTCTGACTGTTTGAAACCCCGTGGACTGTAGCCTGCCAGACTCCTCTGTCCATGGAATTCTCCAGGCAAGAATACTGGAGTGCATAGCCATTTCCTTCTCCAGGGATCTAACCTGGGGATTGAACCCAGGTCTTCCTCATTGCAGGCAGATTCTTCACTGTCTGAGCCACTAGGGAAGCCCATATACTGTTTTTCCAGTGTAACTCTAATAATACAATGAATAGCATAGTCCGATACTGATCAATGACCATAACTCCTATAGGGAATTGATGCATTCGTGTAAAATTACATACTACTTCATTATCCACATAGTGTTTCAAAACAACCAACAAGCCTTATAAGTGGGACTCAGTTTCCTCACCTGTGAAATGAATTGGTTGCAATCAGCAATTTCCCTGGTCCATTCTAGTTCTAACATTCTATTGTTTTTATAAAAACTAACAGAAGTTCACTGTAAATATCCTTATTTCTTATTAAAAATGATTAATAACTTCATTAGTTTATCATATAGTAAACTGTTTTCTGATTATTTTTTAAAAACACAAATCCTAATTTTCCATTTCCAAGTTGATTTAAGTTAGAGTTCAGAGATTTTTGTATTGCAATCCTGTGCATTATAATCATTAATTTTATTGCCACTAAATATTCAAAGGTGACATGTTTTCAAAGAGCAAGTATACAGCGTACCTAACAGAATGGTAGGAAATCAAGTCACTAAACCATTACAGTGAGCCCTCAGTTTTCTGGCAGTGGTAGTAAAATTGGTCATTTAGTGTAACTGAATTTCTAAGTTAATAGAATCATTACCTACCAGGTAATCCATTAGAAGAACTGTGCTACATTCAATTAACAGATACTTTTAGTGAGAACAAACCAATTTACTTGTTTATGAAAAATTAGATAAACTTTAGAATAAGGTAAAAGGGTAGGAAACATGTCTTTAAGAGAATTTGTTTAGTTGTTTTTTAACAGACTTTATATTTTTTTAGAGCAGTTTTAGGGTAACAGCAAAATTGAGTGGAAAGTCAGAGATTTCCCTCCTATACCCTGACCTCACAGAGGCATAGCCTCCCTCATTATCCACCTCCCTCACCAAAGTGGTACCTTTATTACAATTTATGAACCTACATCGGACTTCCCAGGTGGCACAGCGGTAAAGGTTCTGCTTGTCAATGCAGGAGATGCAAGAGATGCAGGATCAGTCCTTGGGTGGGGAAGATCCCCTGGAGGAGGAAATGGCAACCCACTCCAGTATTCTTGCCTAGAAAATTCCATGGGCAGAAGAGCCTGGTGGGCTACAGTCCATGGGTTCACAAAGAGTCAGACATGACTGAGCGACTAGCACACAGCACGTGAACCCACACTGACACATCTTCGTTATCCAAAGTCCACAGTTTACATTCAGGTTCACTCTTGGTGCCATCCATTCAATGGGCGTGGACAGATGTGTAAGGTCATGTGTCCATCACTGTCATACAGAGTATTGTCACTGCCCGAGACATCCTCTGTGCTCATCTATTCTTCTCTCTTTTCTTCTAACTTCTTGCAACCAATTTTGCCTTTTTCAGAATGTGTTGCAATTGAAATTGTATGGTATGAAGACTTTTCATGTTTGTAGAGGGCCTAGACCGCCACTGGGGCCTCCTCACTCCAGTTCCAGAATCTTCACTGGACAAGGGTTTGATGGTAATACAACCCATCAGCTCAAGCCAGTGGACAGTTGCTCTGTGGGTTAGAAAAAACATAAATTTTCGATATTATTCAGGAGTGAAAGCCACTTAAGCATTATCCAGGGGAATATACTGAGATCAAATCACTATCTACTTTTGATTAAAGCCTTCAGACCAAGTGAAGTTGTATGTTAAATTGTAGACTTCTGTCCATAAAAGAGGATTTCTGTCTTGTAGAACAGATAACTCCAAAGATTATAGTCTGTTATACTTCAATACATTCACTTGTTTTGAATATAAGCCAGAAATATTCACAACTTCCCCGATTAAATCGTGCATGCACACACACCCACACCCACCCCCACACCTTCACACACAGACTTTCTTTCTCAGATGCTCTTTGAACTGGTTGTACTGTCTTATTAATTCTCTCATTTATTAATGAGCTGGACAAAATTTCTGACACATGTTCATTTTATATTTGTGTGAGTGTTATGATGCTGCCTTTTTGAAAAATAGAACTTAAAATTCACTCACTACAAATGCCTGAAACACATAACATGTTCAAGTCATGGTGCTGTGAGCCAAGTGGAACCAACAAATAGAAGTCATTCCCAGCCCTAGAGAATTTCACAATCTAATTCAACAGCTAACTTGAGAGCAGAGATAAGTGTGCTGGCCAGGGGTTGATGAAACTGCTAACGAACTGAAGGAATCTTACTTGTCCTGTCAGGATTTTTTTAAAAAGGATGATTTCAAAAAGAAATGGCCAATGGACCTAACATTTAAATATATAGTGGACTTTCAGAGTTTAGAGATAAAAGGTTAATTTCTAAGATCAGCGCATAATACAAAAATCACCCATAAACAAAATAACCCTACAGGAGACATGTATATTCAACCACAAAGTGCATTTTGTATATATAACCCTGCATGGTACTAAGGACGTAAGGATGTCTAATGTACATAGTAATGTAGGGGATATAATCTCAGCCACAAACTATATTCAGATATCTAATCTTTCAAATGTTTTGTTACCAGGGAAGTGTGAATAAAGTTATGGCTTTTTCTGACCATAGTTATCATTTATTTCTATAAACTATTCCTTTAACTCTTTTCTATAGACCAATACTTTTACCTCCTCATTAGGCAATGTTCCTCTATAAATGGCTCTGCAAATAAAGGCTATCACAACCAATTTCATGGCCAACTGAACCAAACATCTCATTTCTTCATTAATGGTCAGGGAGATATTAAAATTATTCACATAATGATTCCCATTGGCTTCAGCCATCAGACATTTACTAATTCCGATTTGACTGCATTCATTGCCTAGATCACATACTTGCCTTACCAATCAGAAAGGAAAGACTCGCAAGCTCCACGCGTCTTTTAGGTTGTGTTTGTAATTTCTTTTGTGCTTGTGTGTTGCACTGGGGAAGGAATAATGTTTGCATTTGTCTATAGAATATTTTTTTGAACTTAGAGAAGCTAAATGTGTTCCTGTACCACGGAACTCCACTGTTACAGAGAAGATACCAAAATATATACAATATAAGCAAAGGGAATGATATAAGTAATAGTAAATGACTTAAATCTATAGGGTAAGTTTGAGGAACTAGGAACTTGGATTTGGTGTAATCATCTTTTTCTTTTCCAGCTTTATTTTGTTAAGCTGGAGAAGAAAATAAAGGTCTGTTTTATGATTATTGATATACCAATATGATTGATATTTAGCATTGTGTAAGTTTAATGTGTATAACAGGCACATTTATTTATACATTGTAAAAGGATCGCCATGGTAGTGTTCATTAATACCTCCATCACCTCATATAATTATCAACTCTATTATCAACTTCCAAGCATACGATGCAATTTTGTTGACTATAATGACCATGCTGTACATTAGATCCCCAGAGCTTATTCATCTCTGCTAGAACTTAGTACCCCATGACCAACTTCTCTCCCTTTTCCTCACCCCAAGACCCTGGTAACCACTATTTATCATCTGTTTCTGTGAGTACAGCTTTGTTAGATTTCATATGTGAATAATAGCATACATAATTTGTCTTTTTTTAATCTGAATTGTTTGACTTAACATAATGCCTTCAGGGTTTAACTATGTTGTAAAAAAGCTGGGTCTCCCTCTTTCTTATGGTTGAGAGAGAAGGAATATGTTAAATATTATATCAAGTCAATGTATGGCAAAACCAATAGAAGAGTGTAAATAAAATTAAATTAATTACTTTAAATTAAAAAATTTTAATTTAATAATTTAAAATATTAATTTAGATTTTAATATTTAAAAAATTTAATTTAAAATTCAATATTTTAAAAGCTCAACATTCAGAAAACTAAAATCATGGCATCTGGTCCCATCACTTCATGGGAAATAGATGGGGAAACAGTGGAAACAGTGTCAGACTTTATTTTGAGGGGCTCCAAAATCACTGCAGATGGTGATTGCAGCCATGAAATTAAAAGACACTTACTCCTTGGAAGGAAAGTTGTGACCAACCAAGACAACATATTAAAAAGCAAAGATATTACTTTGCCAACAAAGGTCTGTCTAGTCAAGGCTATGGTTTTTCCAGTGGTCATGTATGGATGTGAGAGTTGGACTGTGAAAAAAGTTGAGCGCCAAAGAATTGATGCTTTTAAACTGTGGTGTTAGAGAAGACTCTTGAGAGTCTCTTTTTGCAAAGAGATCCAACCAGTCCGTCCTAAAGGAGATCAGTTCTAGGTGTTCATCGGAAGGAATACTTTGGCCACCTCATGCGAAGAGTTGACTCATTGGAAAAGCCCCTGATGCTGGGAGGGGTTAGGGGCAGGAGGAAAAGGGGACCACAAAGGATGAGATGGCTGGATGGCATCAGCGACTTGATGGACATGAATTTGAGTGAACTCTGGGGGTTGGTGATGGACAGGGAGGCCTGGGGTGCTGCAATTAATGGGGTTGCAAAGAGTCAGACACGACTGAGCAACTGAACTGAACTGAATTGATATATTTAATATATTAACATATATTAAAATAAAATGATAATTTTTACGTTAGTCCCACAGATGAATAATATTCTACTGTATGTATATATATATATATATTTTTCTTCTTCACCATATCACATCTTCTCTATTCATAGATGGACACTTAGGTTGTTTCCCTATATTGGCTATTATGAATGCGCTGTGATGAACATGGGTGTGCAGGTATCTCTTGAGGATCATGATTTCATTTCCTTTGCATATATATATATATATCCAGAAGTGCAATTTCTATATTTTATGGTGGTTCTAGGGCTTCCCTGGTGGCTGAGAAGTTAAAGCATCTGCCTGCAATGCGGGAGACCTGGGTTCTATCCCTGGGTGGGGAAGATCCCCTGGAGAAGGAAATGGCAACCCACTCCAGTATTCTTGCCTGGAGAATCCATGGACTTTCCCATGGTAATTCTACCTTTAATTTTTAGAGGAACCTCTATATTGTTTTCATAGAGTCTATAATTTCCCACTAAGGCGCAAGAGCTTCTTTTTCTCCACACAATTGCTAGCACTTATTGTTTATTTTTGATGATAGCCATTACAATCATCATGAGGTAGTATATATGAAACCACAAATATTAAAAAAAAAGAAGTAAAGTCTCTATTGTTTCCTTTTCTTAAAAATCTTAGTCACTGGAACGCTAGCTGCATGGATTACCCTACAATCCACTTTTGTATTCCTGATCCTCTGAGACCGTCAAAGGCTCCAAGCCATGCCTTTCTGCCTAGCATTTCAGAATGTGCGCCTTAAACAGACAGGAGGCTAAGGGCAGAGGGTCTGGCTCTTCTCAAGACGTTTCTGTTTTCCCTATATCTTGGCTTCCTTGAACTCCTGACTTTCAGAGTTGCTCTCTGCTTGCTCTTGGATCTGATGTTTTTGTCTTATTGTGTCTGAATTTCAAAATTCTTAGCGGAAGAGATGGTCTGATACATTATTCTTTCATATCCTGAAGCAAAAAAATGAGAAAATCACTCAATAATTTATTGGTGATTGTGGTGGTTTGAATAATGGTCCTCAAAAAGGGTTTTTCTACCTAGAACCTCAGAATGTGACCTTATTTGGAATGAAGGTCTTGGCAGATCTAATTAATACAAAGGTCTTGAAATGAGATCATCTTGGCTCAAGTTCAGTTCAGTTCAGTTCAGTCGCTCAGTCGTGTCCGACTCTTTGCGACCCCATGAATCGCAGCACGCCAGGCCTCCCTGTCCATCACCAACTCCGGAGTTCACTCAGACTCGTGGGTCCTAAATCCAGTGACTGATGTCCTTGGAAGAAAGAGACAGAAAAGAAAACAGAAATGCTGCAGAGGAGGCCCTTTGAAATGGAGGCAGAAACTGGAGTGATGCCTCCAAACCACGGCAGCCCTGGAGTCAGCAGAACCTCGAAGGAAAGCATAATTTCCCTCCGCGGTCTTCGCACGAAGCACCTTCCCATCAACACCTTGATTTCAGACATTGGCCTCCACAGCTGTGACGGAATATACTTCTGTTGTTTTAAACCATGAAGTTTCTGGTAATTTATTATGGCAGCCCCAGGAAACTAACGTGGTGACAAATTGTGCGGTTTTAATTTATGATCAATGAAATGTAAACACCGTACCCTTACATGACAAAAGCACTTAGAGTCACTACTAATTAGATTTACCAGCTTATATATTAACAAGATCATATTGTGTCAAAAATATTGGAAACGCAAATTTAATTCAGTTCTCTCATTTGACAAATGAGGGATCCATGGGCCTCAGAAACAAAGGGATTTTCATTTAGAGTTTTAAATTGCCACCTCCCACGCAACATTTTGATACCAGATCCTGCCTGGTCTATTGGTGATTATTGATCTACCAGTGCAGTCACACAGTATTTGAAGTCTTTATCTTCTCTCTAAAAGCCTAAGTCAGGCAGTGTGCATGTGTGTTAGTCGGTCAGTTGTGTATGACTCTGTGTGATTCTATGGGCTTTAGCCTGCCAGGGTCCTCTGTCCAATGGAATTCTCCAGGCAAAAACCTGGTTCCTTCTCCAGGGGATCTTCCTGACCCAGGGACCGAACCTGGGTTTCCTACATTGCGGGCAGATTCCTTACCATCTGAGCCACCAGGGAAGCCCTCACCTTGCAGGGAAGCCAGGTAGTACCTCAGTGTAAATTCCCCAGCTCTGATTCAGTGTGATGATAAGGGATGGGGCACAGGTCAGCTGGGTAAGACTGCTTCCTATTGTATTTAGAAAGTGAAAATACCCTTCAGACAGCCCTTTGGCTTTGTAGGAAGTTAAGCCACCACCACTTCATTTCTTCTAGCCCTTTTTTGTCTGCGTATCTGTTGTCACCACTATAGTCCATTTACTTTTCTAAACAATTATCTAGTTATAACCAACTTCTTCCCTTGGGCTGCAAGGAGATCCAACCAGTCAATCTTAAGAGAAATCAGCTCTGAATACTCAATGGAAGGACTGGTGCTGAGGCTGCTGCTGCTGCGAAGTCGCTTCAGTTGTGTCCGACTCTGTGCGACCCCATAGACGGCAGCCCATCAGGCTCCCCCATCCCTGGGATTCTCCAGGCAAGAACACTGGAGTGGGTGATGCTGAGGCTGAAACTCCAGTATTTTGCTGATCTGATGTGAACAGCTGACTCATTGGAAAAGACCCTGATGCTGGGAAAGATTAGGGGCAGAAGAAGAGGGGAGCATCAGAGGATGAGGATGCTGGATAGTATCACCGATGCAATGGACATGAACTTGGGAAAACTTCAGGAGATTATGAGGGGCAGGGAAGGCTGGTGTGCAACAGTCCATGGGGTCACAGAGAGTCGGACAGGACTGAGCGACTGAACAGCAACCAACTTGTAGTGGGTTTCCAAACACATAGTATTTTTCTGACTCTGAGAGTCTCCTCTGTATAACCAACACTCTTCCACTTGGTTAGACCATGCATATTCTTTAAAACTATCTAGTCAAGGCTATGGTTTTTCCAGTGGTCATGTATGGATGTGAGAGTTGGACTGTGAAGAAGGCTGAACACTGAAGAATTGATGCTTTTGAACTGTGGTGTTGGAGAAGACTCTTGAGAGTCCCTTGGACTGCAAGGAGATCCAACCAGGCCAGTCTGAAGGAGATCAGCCCTGGGATTTATTTTGAAGGGATGATGCTAAAGCTGAAACTCCAGTACTTTGGCTACCTCATGCTAAGAGTTGACTCATTGGAAAAGACTCTGATGCTGGGAGGGATTGAGGGCAGGAGGAGAAGGGGATGACAGAGGATGAGATGGCTGGATGGCATCACTGACCTGATGGACGTGAGTCTGAGTGAACTCCGGGAGTTGGTGATGGACAGGGAGCCCTTGTGTGTTGTGATTCATGGAGTCGCAAAGAGTCGGACACGACTGAGCGACTGAACTGAACTGAAATGAATAGCAGGAAATCATACACTACTTACCTTTGAAAATGTTAATATCTGGCAATAAATTTATATTGAATTAAATAGAACAAGAAGGGAGAGGTAAGCAAGGTACCACTGTCTGCAGGGTAGTCTGTAGGACTGCTACCTGGACTACTATTCTGGCTGATGGTGAAACTAATGAACCACACAACTCCAGGCACTGCATCTAACATGCTAGTTCACTGAACGGAGTACCGTAGGGTCATTTGGTGCACAAACGATATGTTTATACAGGGAAGTTGTGGCAGCTTCTTGCTCTCAAACTCACAGAGAAGATCATCCTTTCTACTTTCTCTAGTCCGAAATCCATCATCAGATCCTGTACAGAATTCTTCATAGTAACAGTATTTTGTTGAGAACTGACATAGTCCTAGACCTTTTTTGCATATTGTTTCATTTACACTTTAGTACCATCTAATTTGTCTTCCCTCTTGATTCAGACAGTAAAGAATCTGCCTACAATGCAGGAGACCTAGCTTTGATCCCTGGGTGGGGAAAAACCCCTGGAGAAGGAAATGGCTACCATTATTACTAGTATTCTTGCCTGGAGAATTTGTTAATATCTTACAAATAAAGAAAGAGAATTTGAGAATGATTAAATAAATCCAGGATTCATAGCTGTGAATTCCTGACATTAAAACATACCAAGTTTTCTGCTACATCATACTGTTTTGCCCATAATTTTCATGGAACATGTTTGACTTGTATTGTTTTTCTGATTTTAAACCTTCTAATTTATGTCTATGGTATAAAAAGGTGATAAGCATGTAGTATTCAGGAATATGCACTTTCCAGCACATCCCTTAGGTCAAAGGTAAATATTATTCTGGTGTAATTAACATGGTGAATGATCTTTCATTAGTGGGCAATGTGGTAAATATCAATATACTGGGAATTAAAATATATATATAATCTATTTTTTTCAAGTTCTTCCTAAAACATTCAGATCCAAAGATATAAAAGGTTTTCTTTGTTTTTTTCTAAATTTAAATTCAAGGGAAAAGATTTTTTCTTGGTTTTTCACCATTTTTTGTTTTTTGTTTTTTTTTTTGTTTTTTGCACTGGACATATCCCATTTAGAATAGTTCCATTGTGTGTTCTGTCAGTACTTTTACTTTTGAAATACCATTTTTATTTTTTCATCCAGCCTTGCAATATGATTCCTAGTTTCTTTTTCTGCTGCTGATTATTTTACAACAGGCTAAGCAGTTGTCAACTACTTGCTCCCTGACTTCTGTTTAGTTTCTGGATAAAAAAGATGCTCTGTTGGCACCTCTCTGGGACATTCTAGGTTCCCTATGGCAAAGCAAAATTTTAGTCCTCAGATGTTTCTTTACAGTTAGTGAAGTATAACTTTCTGACTTGAGGGGAAAAGGCTTGAGAAGGCTTATCCAAAAGACACACAAGATTCCTCAAACATCAAAGAACTCTTAAAAAGCAATGTGTTGATGAATAAAATGCAATGAATCACAAAGTTGCTTGAATCTTATTTAAAATGCATGTAGATTTTAACAAGGCAAAGTGACTGTGACTGAAAAAATATTTTTGATCACTTCACATGAAAATACATTACCAATATGTAGCTCATTTAAATTGAGTTCTCAAATAAATTCTTATTACCTGAATTATCCCTGTTCATCTGTTACTTGAGCTATTTTGCAGTCTACTAATGAGCTAGAAAAATTTAGCTGTCAAGTTAATAAGCATGACCTTTGAACTGATGGAGTTTTAAAATTATTTTGTGAAATTATTGAAGAAATTGATTTGAAGAAATCAGACCAGCAATTTAACATCACCATTGGCTGATCCCTAAAGAACTTTTCAGTCTTTTGTGTAGTATCTGCTCTAGATAATTTTGCTTTTAAGAACTTCTTGGATTATTGGTTCATTTGGACCAGGTTATCTCTAATGCATTTGTAGAGAATGATTTTTCTTTCAAGCTCTTTCCTGGAACAGCCAGCCAAGCCCAGTTTCCAGCTCTGTTGTCCACATCCATGTATCTTTATACGGATAACAATGGCTTCAGGTTTTCAGTGGGGCCGAAATTGTCCATTTCCCCAGCTCTCCTTTCCAAGCAGAATAGAGGTGCTATTGAAAGCTCTTTGGCAAGACTGAGAAGTAGAGATGCTGTACTTTCTGAACTTGCTTTTTTAGTGTTACATGATATTATCCTTTTGTACTGATATTATGAAAGAACTCAGTAAGTTCTTCTGCTATGGACTTGCTCTATAATGACTTTTTTCCACTGTAAAATTGTTATTCTTCCTGATGTCAGACATCTACATCTTTTATTTTCCTTACCAATATCTTACCATTTTAAAGGTGTTTATGAATTGTACTTATATATATTTTCTTTTAAAATAGTGGTCTTTAATTTCACTTAAAAAAAAACGGTAACAGATGTACTGCCTGTGAATTTCTCTTTCTTGTGTATGTGGACAATTTCATCTAGTATCTACAAATAGAATACTTTCTGGTAGTTTCTTCATTTATCAACTGAATTCTTCAAAAACCAAGGAAGTTCAAAAGGTTTAATCTTTTTCAAATACTTCCTTTCCATTCCTGAAATTCTCCTATTGTATACCTTATTTTGTATGTTTCATTGTTTTCTAAAGTGATATATGTAGCTAAGTTTAATCTTAAAGTAAAATAAAGCACTATGTTTTTAATAGAGTTTCAAACTCTTCTGAATAAAATTTCTGGAGAGCTGATTTAAGAAAATAGATTTGAAAACTGAACATAAATTTTAGGCATATATAATTTTAAGGTAGAGTATATATGACACATTCTTGAATTGAACGTTATTCTATCTGAATGCTGGTTCAAATTCAACTTATTCTCAACACCAGCCAGAGCTTGAATTGACATTTTTATGAATACCTGTATTGTGGTAATTTTGAGATTACCTATAAATGGCTCCTTTATATTTAATTTTGTCAAGCACAAGCAAGGACTTTGCTAATTAACTAGGCTGATGAAGTATTACTCACACCCTTTTATTTCTGATAATTGCTGATCTTTAGAGATGCTTAAATTAGTTGCAAAATTAGTAATTTTCTATTTATATTTCCCACATTTCACAGTAAATGAATAAGCTTGAAGTTAGCTGAATTTCAGGTTTCAGTAGAGATAAATTTTGGGTACAGATAAAGTGAAAAGCGGGGGTGGGGGGGGAATGAGATGCAGACTTTCAGAAAAGCAAGCATGAAATACATTTATGTAAATGCTGGTGCCATGATGAGAACTACATAATCATGAAGTTAGAAGGGAAGTTAATGATAATCAAATTCAATGCCTTCATTTAACCAGTGATGAAAATTATGCCTGAGAAGTTTTAACAACTGCCCATGATCACACACCTAGCTACCATTTAAACTGGCCTGAAATTCAGATCTGTAACATTGTGGTTTTTCTACTTCCACTAAATGTTCTAGAAATTATAGGTAAAAGATGAGAAATTTAACTGAACAGAGAGTGTGTGCCTCTTCCTATTCTTACATTATAATTTCTTTCATTATGACCTTCAGCTAAGTTTCAAAGTAACAGTACTTGGAAAGTTTTTGAAGCTCAGAGAGTCTTCAGAATATATCATACCTGTCAGTACATGCCATCTTGACATGATAGTGATTTTAATGTATATATGTTTAATCTGCTTATCATAAGTTTTGGATTCACCTTCATTATGTTCAGAAGTTAATTCCATAATTTGTGTCTGGGTCTAGATTTAAATGGAATTTCTATATTGAATCAAACAGAATCATCCATTTCTATTATTTTAGTATAAAGTGGGGCTCCTAAATGACTAAGGTAAGTTGATATTGCACTCATCTCACACGCTAGCAAAGTAATGCTCAAAATTCTCCAAGCCAGGCTTCAACAGTACATTAACCATAAACTTCCAGATGTTCAAGCTGGATTTAGAAAAGGTAGAGGAACCAGAGATCAAGTTGGCAACATCCGTTGGCTCATTTAAAAAGCAAGAGAGTTCCAGAAAAACATCTACTTCTGCTTTATTGACTACACTAAAGCCTTTGACAGTGTAGATCACAGCAAATGGTGGGAAATTCTTAAAGAGATGCAAATACCAGACCACCTGACCTGCCTCCTGAGAAATCTGTATGCAGGTCAAAAAGCAATAGTTAGAACTGGACATGGAACAACAGTCTGGTTCTAAATCAGGAAAGAAGTATGTCAAGGCTGTATATGGAATCAAGATTGCTGGGAGAAATATCAATAACCTCAGATATGCAGATGACACCACCTTTATGGCAGAAAACGAAGAAGAACTAAAGAGCCTCTTGTTGAAAGTGAAAGAGGAGAGTGAAAATGTTGGCTTAAAACTCAGCATTCAGAAAACTAAGATCATGGCATCCAGTCCCATCACTTCACGGCAAATAGATGGGGAAAAAATGGAAACAGTGACAGACTATTTTTTTGAGCTCCAAAATCACTGCAGATGGTGACTACAGCCATGATTTTAAGAAACACTTGCTGCTTGGAAGAAAAGCTATGACAAACCTAGACAGCATATAAAAAAGCAGAGACATTACTTTGTCAGCAACGGTCTATTTGGTCAAAGCTATGGTTTTTCCAGTATCATGTATGGATGTGAAAGTTGGACTGTAAAGAAAGCTGAGCACCAAAGAATTGATTTTTTTCAACTGTGGTGTTGGAGAAGACTTTTTGAGTCCCTTGGACTGAAGGAGATCCAACCAGTCTATCCTAAAGGAAATCAGTCCTGAATATTCATTGGAAAGACTGATGCTGAAGCTGAAGCTCCAATACTTTGGCCACCTGATGCGAAGAGCTGACTCGTTGGAAAAGACCCTGATGCTGGGAAAGATTGAGGGCAGGAGAAGGGAATGACAGAGGATGAGATGGTTGGATGCCATCACCAACGCAATGGTCAGGAGTTTAAGTAAGCTCCTGGAGCTGGTGATGGGCAGGGAATCCTGATGTGCTGCAGTCCATGGGGTCGCAAAAAGTCGGAAATGACGAGTGACTGAACTGAACTGAAGTTGATATATTACCCACATCTGTAAACTCTTTGACCTCTGAGCATGTTGAATAGATATTACTTAATAATAACAATCACAAACAGTTGACTCAATATCATGAATCTCAAATAGAGGATTTCATAGTCTCTAGAATTCTCTGATATCTTTCAGATTGTAGCACCATGAAAGTGAAAGTATTAGTCACTTAGTCATGTCCAACTTTGCGACCTCATGGACTAAAGCCCACCAGGCTCCTCTGTCCATGTAATTCTCCAGGTGAGAATACTGGAGTGGGTAGTCATCCCCTTCTCCAAGTGATCTTCCTGACCCAGGGATTGAACCTGGGTCTCCTGCATTGCAGGCAGATTCCTCACTGTCTGAGCCATGGGGGAACCAACCTGCCACCACATATGGTAGTATATATCAAAGCAGCATATATCACAGTATCAGGTAAATTCCAAAAAGTTTTTCATTGTTTGCATTGTTTTCTTAGCTGCAAAAAATTGAAACTCTAATTGGCAGTTAACCTTCTGATTAAAGATTGAATTATTAGGGGTCTACATTGAAGTAAAAATATTAATATAGACACAAAAAAGTGCTCATATAATAGATGTACTCTTCAAAGGGTTTTCTCAAACTGCAAAACTCTGGAACCAACGCCCAGATCAAGAATCACTATTCATATATTTTCCCAGAAGTGGGATTTCAGGGTCATATGGCAGCTCTATGTTTAGTTGTGTGTGTGTGTGTGTGTGTGTGTGTGTGTGCGTGTGTGTGTTTTAAGGAACCTTCATGCTATTCTCCATAGTAGCTGTACCAATTTACATTCCCACCGACAATGTAGGAAAAGTTCCCTTTCTCCACACCTTCTCCAGCGTTTATTGCTTGTGGATTTTTACAATTTTATTGAATTATTTATTTTGGTTGCACTGGGTCTCCGTTGCTGTGCAGGCTTTCTCTAGTCGCTATGAGCAGGGGCTATTCTTCGTCGTGGTGCACTGGCCTCTCATTGCAGCGGCTTGTCTTAGCACGGAGCACAGGCTCTGGGGTGCACAGGCTTCATTAGCTGCAGCAGATGGGTTTTAGTTATTGCGCTGCCTATGGCATCTTCTTGGATCAGGGAGCAAACCCATGTACCCTGCACTAGCAGGCAGATTCTTATCCACGGAGCCACCAGGGAAGTCCCTGTTTGTGGATTTTTTTCTTTTTTCTTTTTTTTTTTTTATGATAGCCATTCTGGCTAGTGTGAGGTGATATCTCATTGTAGATTTATTTGTATTTCTCTAAAATTTACAGTGTTGACCATCTTTTCATGTGCCTCTTGGCCATCTCTGTCTTTTCAGAAATGTCTATATAGTCTCCTGTCCATTTGTTGATTAGGTTGTTTGTTTTGGTGCTGTTAAGCATCATGAAAGTGGAAGTGAAAGTTGCTCAGTCGTGTCCGACTCCTTGAGACCCCATGGACTGCACAGTCTATGGTGTTCTCCAGGCCAGAATGTTGGAGTGGGTAGCCTTTCCCTTCTCCAGAGGATCTTCCCAACCCAGGGATGGAACTCAGGTCTCCTGTATTACAGGCTGATTCTTTGCCAGCTGAGCCACAAGGGAAGCCCAAGAAAACCAAAGCAGGTAGCCTTTCCCCTCTCCAGGGGATCTTCCTGACCCAGGAATCGAACCAGAGTCTCCTGCATTGCAGGCAGATTCTTTACCAACTGAGCTATCAGGGAAGTGTTTTCAAATTTTGGAAACGAATCCCATCGGTTACATCATCTGAAATATTTTCTCCCAATCTGTGGGTTGTCTTTTCATTTTGCTTATTGTTTCCCTTGTTATGCAAAAGCTTTTGATTTTAAGTAGGTAATATTTGTTCATTTTTGTTTATATTTCCATTATTCTGGGAAATGGATTTTAAAAGATGTTACCGTGATTTATATCAGAGAGCGTTCTGCCTATGTTTTTCTCTAGGAGTTTAAAGATACATGTACACCAATGTTCAGTGCAACACTGTTTACAGTAGCCAAGAAATGGAAGCAACCTAAATGTCCACTGACGGAAGAATGGAAAAGAAAGATGCAGTATATTTATACAATGAGCAATTAGTCACTAAAATGAATGAAATAATGCTATTTGCAGCAATATGGATGGACCTAGAGATTGTCACACTGAGTGAAGTCAGACAGAAAAGAAGAAGCATCTTATGACATTCCTTATATATGGATTCTAAAATGAAATGACACAAATGAGCTTACTTACAAAACAGAAAGAGACTCACAGAGAATGAACTTACAGTTGCCAGAGGGGAAAGATGGGGGGAGGGACAGTTAGGGTGTTTGGAATGGACATGTGCAGACTGCTGTTTTTAAAATGAATAAACAACAAGGATCTGTGTATAGCACATGGAAGTCTGCTCAATGTTATGTGGCAGCCTGGACAGGAGGGTAGTTTGGAGGAGAATGGATTCATATCTACGTATGACTGAGGCCCTTTGTTGTTCACTTGAAACTATCACAACATTGGTAATCTATACCCCAGTACAAAATAAAAAGTTAAAAAAAAAAGAACCGCTATCCAGAAATTTATCTGTGCCCCTTCCAGACACAAACATCCTTTATCCCAAATTGGATATTACTTCCCTAAATCCGCTTAGTTTTGCATCATTTGCATCTTTTGTGCTTGATATAAATGAAATTATGCATACTTTTATTTTTTGGTTCTTTTGTTCGACATTATGCTTTTAAGATTTATCCATATTGTTTCATGTTAAGTGTAACCCATTCATTCTCATTGTTCTGTAGTATTTCACTGTGTGAATATGTCAATATATCAAAATATCCTTGCTTCTGCTAATGGATTTTGATAATTTCTGATTTTAGGTTATTACTGACACTGATATTGTGAACATTCGAATATGTATCTTGGGAAACAGAAGCCTATATTTCAATCAAGTACATACTCTGGGGTTAAAACGCCTGATCAGGTGAACATGCAGTTTTAGTTCAGGCTTAGTATAGACTGAAAAATAATATTCCAGAGTAGTTATACCTATCTACAGTTCTGCAATATGAGCAAACAGCCAAAGCAAAACGTACCAAAACTGGTATGTTTTAGACGTTACCTTTTTGCCATTCAGATAAAGATATGTTTTTGCATATCCACTCTGTGGATTTCAACTTCTCTTTCCCTGTACTGAAATTGAGTACCCTTTCAGGTTTATTTGTTTCCTTTCTTTTGCAAAAATCTTGAGTTCTTTTGCCAACTTTTGCATTGATGATCTGTAATTTCATATCGACTTATAGAAACCTTTGGTATATTGTGGACAGGAGTTCTTTGTCAGGTGGATGTACTGCAAATCTATTTTCCCACTTACACATTGTCTTCTCACTTAAGGTGTCTTCTGATGAAAAGAAAGATCTGATTTTTAACATTTCCGTTTATCAGTTTATTTCTTTTATGGTTACTTGTTCTTGCGCCATACTTAGGAAGTCTACCCCAAGTTAATTCAGATATTCTTTAAATTTTCTACTAGTATATTTATAGGTTACCTTTTACATTTGGATCTGCAGCCCATTTGGAATATGTGTGTGTGTTGCGAGGTAGGAGCCAAGAAACATTTTTTTTTTTTTTTGTATATGAATATTCAGTTAACTCAGCACATTTTATACAAGATATTATACAATTTTCTTTACACTTCCATGAAGTATTTTAAGTGTACTCACTTTAGGTTTGGACAGTTCAAATCCAAACTGACTCGATGGACGTGAGTCTGAGTGAACTCCGGGAGTTGGTGATGGACAGGGAGGCCTGGCCTGCTGTGGTTCACAGGGTCGCAAAGAGTCGGACACAACTGAGCGACTGAACTAAAGGCAAGGGATATACTAAGTAATTAAATATTATTGTGATATTTTCCTTAGGAAGAAATATTTGAGATAATTGGGAGAATCTCAATGTCTAGAAACAAACACCAACTTTTTGCTTACTTTCAATTTTCATATAACAAGATAAGGCAATTTTATAATATTCCTATGTCCTGGCATTTAGATTTCTTTAGAAAGCTTCTATATATCCAACAGTTCCCAATATATTTAAATTGATCATAAATCACTTTAAACTATATGTACTCCAGAGAAGAGGTAAGACTAATTTTCCCACCATTAATTCCTTTGATAATGTTTTCACATTTGACACTTTCAGGCACTAGAGGAGGGATTAATATTACTCCAAATAAAATGTTCCTTTCTTTGGACTATCAGTTACAGAGAAAGTAGCATGGGCTTTCAATTTTTTTGAATGTCAAAATTCAATTTAGATGGATCTGTTTCTATTATGAATTTGGAGGGAAAATTATTTTTTGAGGTTCCTTTTTCTACTCTGTAAATGATAATAGTGCCTACCCTATAACATTATTGATAATCAATACAAATCAGATGCAGTGTTTGTAAAACATCTCACCAAATAAGAAATGAGGAGGAAATAATCTCTTAAGAGAAAGAACATGTGGAAAAAATGCAAATTGCTTGAGCTAAATAGCCAAATTGATCAAATCCAAATTCCACTTTGAATTTTCAGTTTAAAATAGCTTTGGCTGTTTGCTCATATTGCACGTTGCTCCTCCTCTCCCAAAATGCCTATAAAAATGCTGAAAATAATATAACTTGAAATACTGAAAAAAGGTAAAATTCTCAAATTATCAATCATTGGACTTTAAGAAAAGCAGTAAGAACTTCACTCATGTTTGTATCAGAAAGTTAAGAAAAATACTCCCCTCTGCCCAATTCTCAAAAAGTTGGTAGCAATCAGAAAATTAGGCTCCCTCTGTTCGGTTTCTTGTTTTATTGTGTTGCGTCACATTGTGTAATCTCACATCCCATGGAATCACAGCATGTCTTATCAGGTATGGCATCAGATGGTTCTGCATTGTTTGTATGAAGTAACCAGAGTAGTAGTCTTGCCTGCTTGAGTCTTTAAACAGTGTCTTTTAACCTGGGTCTCCAAGGACTCATCAGGACAGACAGTGGGAAGACAAGGGAGATAGTTAGGATGGATTGAGCACACTGAATTCTGGGGGTAAGGAAGCCTTGGCTTCCCAGGACGAGCTAGTGGTGAAGACTCCGCCTGCCAATGCAGAAGACATAAGGGATATGGGTTCAATGCCTGGGTCAGGAAGATTTCCTGGAGGAGGGCATGGCAACCCACGCTAGTATTCTTGCCTGGAGAATCCCATGGACAGAGGAGCCTGGCAGGCTACAGTCCACATGATCACAAAGAGTTTAACCCAAATGAAGTGACATAGACTATGGTTCACTTCACTTAACTTCAGTTGCTCAGTTGTGTCTGACTCTTTGCGACCCCATGAACTGCAGTACACCAGGCCTCCCTGTCCATCACCCAACCCCAGGTGTTTACCCAAACTCATGTCCATCTAGTCAGTGATGCCATGCAGCCATCTAATCCTCTGTCATCCCCTTCTCCTCTTGCCCCCAATCCCTCCCAGCATCAGGGTCTTTAGCAATGAGCCAACTCTTAGCATGAGGTGGCCAAAGTATCAGAGTTTCAGCTTCAGCATCAGTCTTTCCAATGAGCACCCAGGACTGATCTCCTTTGGACTGGTTGGATCTCCTTGGAGTCCAAGGGACCTCAAGAGTCTTCTCTAACACCACAGTTCAAAAGCATCAATTCTTTGGCACTCAGCTTTCTTCACAGTCCAACTCTCACATCCATACATGACCACTGGAAAAACCATAGCCTTGACTAGATGGACCTTTGTTGGCAAAATAATGTCTGCTTTTGAATATGCTGTCTACGTTGGTCATAACTTTCCTTCCAAGGAGTAAGCGTCTTTTAATTTCATGGCTGCAATCACCATCTGCAGTGATTTTGGAGGCCCCAAAAATAAAGTCAGCCACTGTTTCCACTGTTCATCTATTCACCATGAAGTGATGGGACCGGATGCCATGATCTTCGTTTTCTGAATGTTGAGCTTTAAGCCAACTTTTTCACTCTCCTCTCTCACTTTCATCAAGAAGCTCTTTAGTTCCTCTTCACTTTCTGCCATAAGGGTGGTGTCATCTGCATATCTGAGGTTATTGATATTTCTCCCAGCAATCTTGATTCCAGCTTGTACTTCTTCCAACCCAGCATTTCTCATGATATACTCTGCACAGAAGTTAAATAAGCAGGGTGACAATATACAGCCTTGATGTACTCCTTTTCCTATTTGGAACCAGTCTGTGGTTCCATGTCCAGTTCTAACTATTGCTTCCTGACCTGCATACAGGTTTCTCAAGAAGCAGATCAGGTGGTCTGGTATTCCCATCTTTTTCAGAATTTTCCAGAGTCTATTGTGTTCCACACAGTCAAAGGCTTTGGCATAGTCAATAAAGCAGATGTTTTTCTAGAACTCTCTTGCTTTTCAATGATCCAGTGGATGTTGGCAATTTTATGTCTGGTTCCTCTGCCTTTTCTAAAACCAGCTTGAACATCTGGAAGTTCACGGTTCATGTATTGCTGAAGCCTGGCTTGGAGAATTTTGAGCATTACTTTACTAGTATGTGAGATGAGTGCAATTGTGTGGTAGTTTGAGCATTGTTTGGCATTGCCTTTCTTTGGGATTGGAATGAAAACTGACTTTTTCCAGGCCTGTGGCCACTGCTGAGTTTTCCAAGTTTGCTGGCATATTGAGTGCAGCACTTTCACAGCATCATCTTTCAGGATTTGAAATAGCTCCACTGGAATTCCATCCCCTCCACTAGTTTTGTTCATAGTGATGCTTTCTAAGGCCCATTTGACTTCACATTCCAGGATGTCTGGCTCTAGGTGAGTAAGCACACCATTGTGATTGTCTGGGTCGTGAAGATCTTTTTTGTACTGTTCTTCTGTGTATTCTTGCCACCTCTTCTTTATATCTTCTGCTTCTGTTAGGTCCAGACCATTTCTGTCCTTTATCGAGCCCATCTTTGCATGACATGTTCCCTTGGTATCTCTAATTTTCTTGAAGAGATCTCTAGTCTTTCCCATTCTGTTGTTTTCCTCTATTTCCTTGCATTGATCACTGAGGAAGGCTTTCTTATCTCTCCTTGCTATTCTTTGGAACTCTGCATTCAGATGCTTATATCTTTCCTTTTCTCCTTTGCTTTTCACCTCTCTTCTTTTCACAGCTATTTGTAAGGCCTCCCCAGACAGCCATTTTGCTTTTTTGCATTTCTTTTCCATGGGGATGGTCTTGATCCCTGCCTCCTGTACAATGTCACGAACCTCCGTTCATAGTTCATTAGGCACTCTGTCTATCAGATCTAGACCCTTAAATCTATTTCTCACTTCCACTGTATAATCATAAGGGATTTGATTTAGGTCATACCTGGATGGTCTAGTGGTTTTCCCTACTTTCTTCAATTTCAGTATGAATTTGGCAGTAAAGAGTTCATGATCTGAGCCACAGTCAGCTCCCAGTCTTGTTTTTGCTGACTGTATAAAACTCTTAAGAGAAAGACCCTTGTCAGTATTATTTGTAAATTTTATTTTTCATAAATTACATTCACTCTCAGTGTCATAGAGCTAGGCATTAATTTGCCAGGTCAGTCCTTTAGAAAGGCACTAGAAAATTTATTTCCAGATTCCAAATATTGGAATAAAAGCTGTGAATTCCAGGCTCTCTTCCAGATGTAGATCAGAAAAGCCAAATATTAACCAAGTTTATATAGAGTAAGATCAAGGACAATCAAGATTTCAATGTGGAGCATAAGTAAATTCATTCTTTTAAAAGTTAGTGTAGCTGGAAAAAAAATGTATAATTCTTCCCATAGCGTAAGGAAAATTAGGCACAAACTTAGAAACTTAGAAGAAAAGAAACTGCATCTTAAAATCATAATCAAAGACAGACACAAGAAGTCTATAATGCTATTCGAACTCTCAGTATGATGTAATTAAAGGTGGCCATAAGAAAAAAGAGAAAGGCAAAAAATCAAAAGAACAGATAAAGATGATAACAAGATGAAATGGGGAAACAGCATGGATAATATGCAAAGACAAATCTTCATTGACAGAATTAGTTATCCACTGGAGGAAATTGAGAAACAGAAATACTACTAAATAAAACTGAAACAAAAAAATTCAACATATTTGCAATATGTTCTTAGAATCAAGAGGAAAAATACAAATGAGTTTTAAATTATGAGAAAGATGTCACCAAATACAGAAGGCAGAGGATGAAAATAAAGTATACTTGATAGCACTAAATTAACTTTGTTAAATATGATAATAGCATAATAATGATAATCAGAAAATGCCACCATTCTCATAAAATATCTCAAAATATTTATGGAAAAATATCATGTCTGCAACTTACTTCTAACTGACTGAACTTATCTATGCACACACAAATATGTATATACAGACACACATACAGAGACACATATATACCCATCTATCTATTTGGTTTTTGCCATCTATCCCTACACATATAGAGAGATATACATGCATATATAAGTATATATAGAGTGTGCATGTATATGTCCACAAAGAGAGAGAAAAAGCAAATGTGGCAACATATTAATAATATGTGAAAAGCATGTAGGTTTTGTTTTCTTAATATTTTTGCTTTTTAAAACTTTTATATTTTTAATTGAAGTATAGAGGAAAGTATTATAATATAAAAGAAATTATATTTCAGCCAAAAGTAAAAGAAAATTATTTATATATTCAAAAAAATTAATTATAAATGAAAACTTAAAAAATCTCATAGATACATAGGGGCAGAAAAATATATCATAAAAAACTAACAGCATGATTGAACTCAGATTCTGGATATAGGCCTAAAAATAGTCAAAATGTCTATGAATATTTTGTGGAAAATACAGCAATACAAGATGTTTTATAGTCTATTATTTTTTGGTGAAAGTAAATAAAAAGCATTAACATATGCTCAATCAAACATTTGCCTTTCTTGGGAAAAATTGAAATTCAAATCAACTGAGAAAGAAATCACAAGCAAGAGAAAGAATGACATTTTTTAAAAAAAGCACCAAGGGTTCTAACTGTCACACAAGACATTGTTATGACTGTAATAAAATGCTAAACACTATGATTTAAAAAAACAAAAACAAAAAGAAGTTATACCAAAAGCCTAGATCTAAATTGAGATTCCATTTTATAAGACTGAAAAGGTGAAGGAGAGAGGGAAAATGCATTAAAAAAGTAACAGTCAGAAGGTGCCATTTTATTCTTGAGTTTGATCATCAATGAAACATCATCCAAGAGTTGTTAGAGTAAATGTTGGTAAATATTGTTAACATTTTTAACTGACCACTTTCCAAATCAATACAGTAATAAAAAGCAAAGAAAACACAATTCAAAGACAGGAAAAAACAGATAGAAAATGAATGAATTAAAAATGAAGATGTATGGTCTTAGGGCAGAGAAGGCAATGGTAACCCACTCCAGTACTCTTGCCTGGAAAATCCCATGGGCTGAGAAGCCTGGTAGGCTGCAGTCCATGGGGTCACTAAGAGTCAGACATGACTGAGTGACTTCACTTTCACTTTTCACTTTCATGCATTGGAGAAGGAAATGGCAACCCACTCCAGTGTTCTTGCCTGGAGAATCCCAGGGACAGGGGAGCCTGGTGAGCTGCCATCTATGGGGTCACACAGAGTTGGACATGACTGAAGCGACTTAGCAGCAGCATTGGTGTTAAGGAGTGTTCTAATTTCATTCTTTCACACGTAACTGTCCAATTTTCCCAGCACCAGTTACTGAAGAGATTATCTTTTCTCCACTATATTCTCTTGCCTCCTTTATCATGAGTTAGGTGACCATAGGTGTATGGTTTATCTCTGGGCTTTCTATCTTATTGCATTGATCTATATTTTTCTTTTTGTGCCTGTACCGTACTGTATTGTTTACTATAGCTTTGTCATATAGTCTGAAGTCAGGGAGCCTGATTTCTCCACTTGGCTTTTCTTTCTCAAGATTGCTTTGGATATTTGAGGTCTTTTGCATTTCCACACAAATTGTAAAATTTTTTGTTCTAATTCTGTGAAAAATGTCATTGGTAATTTGATAGGGATTTCATTGAATCCATAGATTGTTTTGGTAGTAGAGTCATTTTCACAATATTGATTCTTATAATGCAAGAACATAGTATATCTCTCCATATATTTGTGTCACCTTACTTTCATTAATATCTTATAGTTTTCTGCATACATTTCTTTTGCCTCCTTAGGTAGGTTTATTCATAGGCATTTTATTTTTTTGTTGCAGTAAGACTTAAATGTAAGCCTGGACACTATAAAACTCTTAGAGGGAAAGAGAAGTAGAACACAGACATTTGATCTTTTTTGATCCACCTTCTAGATTAATGAAAATAAAACAAAAATTAATAAATGGGAGCTAATTAAACTTAAATGCTTTTACATAGCAAAGGAAACCATCAACAAGGGGGGGAAAAAAAAGAGAGACAACCTTCAGAATGGGAGAAAATACTTGCAAATGAAACAACTGAAAAGGCATTAATTTCCAAAATATACAAACAGCTTATGCAGCTCAATATACAAAAAAGAAAAAAAAAAATCCAATCAAAAAAAATGGATAGATCTAAATAGACATTTCTCCAAGGAAACATACAAATGACTAACAAATACATGAAAAGATACTCAGCATCAATAATTATTAGAGAAACACAAATCAAAACTATAATAAGGTATCACTTCACACAGGTCAGAATGGCCATCATCAAAAAATCCACTCGGTTGGCCAAAAAGTTAATTTGTGTTTTTCTGTTAAAAAGTTACAGAAAAAGCCAAACAAACTTTTTGGC
The DNA here is from genome assembly GCF_032405125.1 of Capricornis sumatraensis. Taxonomy (NCBI): domain Eukaryota; kingdom Metazoa; phylum Chordata; class Mammalia; order Artiodactyla; family Bovidae; genus Capricornis; species Capricornis sumatraensis. The sequence goes on from NC_091080.1 coordinate 19,928,617, forward strand.
CAGCCCAGTACAAACAATAAATGTGGGAGAGGGTGTGGAGAAAAGTAAACCCTCTTACACTATTTGTGGAATGGAAATTGACACAGCTATTATGGAGAACAGTACAGAGATTCCTTAAAAAACTAAAAGTAGAAATAACAGATGACCCAGAAATCCTATTCCTGGGCACATACCTGGAGAAAACCGTAATTCAAAAAGACACAGGAACCCCAATATTCACTGGAGCCCTATTTACAATAGCCAGGATATGGAAGCAACCTAAATGTCCATCAAGAGAAAGGGATAAAGAAGAAGGAATATATATATATATATATAAAGGAACAAAACTGTGTGATTTGCAGAGACATAGATGGCTGTAGAGACTGTCACAGAGAGTGGAGTTAACTCAGAAAAAGAAAAACAAATATTGTATAATAAGGCTTACATGTGGAATCTAAAAATGATGCAGATGAAGTCATTTGCAAAGCAGAAATAGAGACGCAGATGTAGAGAACAAACGTATGGACAGCCATGCGGAGGGAGGGTGAATTGGGAGTTTGAGACTGATATACGTACAGCACTGTATATATTTTATGTATATATTTCAGTCGTGTGCAACTCTTTCAAACCTTCCTGGCAGCCAGTCTCCTCTGTCCATGGAATTCTCCAGGGAAGAATGCTGGAGTGGGTTGCCATTTCCTTCTCCAGGGGAACTTCCTGACCCAGGGATCAAACCCAGGTCTCTTGTGTTGCAAGGCAGATTCTTTCCCTCTGAGCTACCAGGGAAGCCTTAAATATAAAGTAGAAAATGAACACAACCTACTGTATAACACAGGGAACTCTACTCCGTGCTCTGTGGTGAACTAAATGGGAAGGAAATTCAAAGAAAGAGATATATGTATACATATACCTGATTCACTGTGCTACACAGCAGAAATTAGAAGAGCATTGTAAATCAGCTATATCTCCATAAAAATTAATTTCAAGAAAAAGAAGGTGGAGGTGGCAGTGCTCCTCCAGGTCTGTGTTACACACTGCCGCTCCTGGCGTGTGTTCCAACAGCTTGCGCATGTGCACGTTCGGGGTCCTGGCAGCAGTCTCTGCCAAGCGGGTCTTCAGCAGGGAGGGAAACATGGGCTTCTGCTTCTCTGGCTTAGTGTGTGTTAGCGTGTTAGTTGCTCAGTCATATCCGACTCCTTGCAATCCCATGGGCTATATAGCCCACCGGGCTCCTCTGTTTATGTAATTCTCCAGGCAAGAATCCTGGGGTGGGTTTCCATTTCCTTCCTCGTGAAAAGTGAAGGCGAGGTCACTCAGTCATGTCCGACTCCTTGCAACCCCATGGACGGTAGCCTTCACTGGGCTTTCTGGTGCTTAGCTGGGGTCTGATACTGTGAGTAAGACAGCCTGGGACCGGAGACCTGGGTCCCTTTGCTGTGGTGCTTGCATTGATACCTGAAGCCACAAAATAATGAGAAATTATAAGGCTATTAATAAATATAATCACACACATATGCAGTTGGGACAAATTATGGGCAAGATACAAAAAGACCAAAAGCCCAACTGTCACTTCTAAAGAGCCAGGAGCAAAAGCTGGGTACCCTACTCTACCGGGGGTTTCCCTGGTGGCTCAGTGGTAAGGCAAAAGACACAAGAGATGCCGGTTCAGTCTCCGGTTGGGGAAGATCCCCTGGAGGAGGGCATGGCAACCTGCTCCAGTATTCTCGCCTGGAGAATCGCATGGACAGACGAGCCTGACATGTTACATTCCATGGGGTCGCAAAGAGTCGGAGATGACTGAGCAACTGAGAACATTCTGGGCATGCCCCCTGCACACACCACCACCAAGGGGGTGTGCAAAGTGTGCAAACAACCCAATCCACCCCTCCAGCTGGACTCTCGGGACACCCTCCTACCCTCACGACATATAAGGAACCAACTCGTCCCCTCTAGCAGCGAGGGAACCCGGTTACTTGTTCTTGCTTCCCTACCTGCTCCGCTGTAGCAGGAGCCCCATTAAAACTGTGCTTGAATGTCTTGTCTGGCTCTTCTCAATTTCTACTGATTAAGGGAATCAAAAGCTGTGGTGGGTAACAAGAAGAGGTACCCTCCCCACTTCTACAGGTGAGACTTACTGAAGGTGACAGCTAAGCTTCAAGCTGCAGACCGCCAGCTCCAGACCTTTCCTCCTGCCCAAGGAGGGCAGTCAGCCACATGGGAGTCAGGAGGTGCCCACTCACTGCAGTCAAGTTCTGTGGGCATGTGCCCACCTGGCCTCACAAGCGGTCTCTTCCTGTGGGCCTTCCCAGGCTCCGTGCTGGGTAGGGAGGGCCAGGATGCCCCCTGGCAGGAAGGAGCCCTCCTCATCCTCTGTGAACTCACCCTGACCCCCCGGGAGTTGCCCCTGTCCAGGAAGACCCCTCCCCACAAGCAGCAGCAGCGCCAGAGAGCTGAGCAGACCTGCTGCAAAGACAGCGATGGTGGCTCAGACTTGGGTGGGCCGTGTGGGGAACCAGGCTTCTCAGGGTGATCTGCGTGTGCAGCCTTCCTCCCGCAGCCAAAGGGAGACACTTCCTAGGCAAGCAGGGCTGTGACGGAGCAGACTTGAGGGTGGGCAATTCTAGCTCCTAAAGGGGAAGCACACGTGCAGCGGTGTTTTGCCTGCAGCCTTCGGTGTACGTCCGCATGGTCCTCTTGACTCTCATGCTCCCGGGTCCACTCCGTGAGCTTGGCAGGTGTGGGAGACCCTGGGGCTAGTCCGCTTCCTGTATGGACTTGAAATTCACTGTAACTGCAATTCCGGTAACACTGGAATCAGTGACTGGCGAAGCTTCCAACACCTTCACATTGATAAATCTATCCATCAGGGTCTGGATTCTGTGTTATGGCAAAAGAAAGAAAGCTAGATTTAATAAGTATTTATTTTTCAGTTAAAACTAAAATAAAAAATAAAAAAAGGTGCAAGTCAAGATTACAGAGTTAGGACAAAGCATGTGGAATGTTCCAGGGAGAAAGGATAGATGTAATGTTACTGTCCTGTAGTGGGATCCTCTGATTCACGGAAGAGAAATGCATGGCTTGAAGCAGAGGAAGTGAAATGAAAAAAGCATCACTGTCTGAACTAGAAGTGGAAACTGACTTTCTAAGACTCAGTCCTCTACACAAACCATACTTCTTTGCGTCTTCTTATCTATATATTCCTCCAACCCTTTGAAAGGTAATTTCATCAGAGTCTAGACGCTCCATCTTCTTTTATGTATACTAACTTAATAAAAGCGATTCCTTTTAGCTAGTCATTTATCTTCCAGTTCTTAGACTGGATTTCATTCTTTTCATGCCCTGAGTATCTGCAAAGAGCAAGCATCAGCTTCAAAGTGAGAGTCCCTTCTGTAAAGAACCAGCAGTTCTTCGCTGAGACAAAGAGCTTGGCAGCTAGGATCATTTTAAGCAAAAGTGCTTCCCAGTTTCCTATATTTATATGTTTTTTTTAAAATTATATCTCAAGTTTTAGAAAAGGCAAGACTAAAACAACCACTATCTAAATAAGGATAAAAACAGTCACACAGGAATTTTTAGATTGCTTAAAGATAGTAATGAACCTTCTAAAAATGTCTGATGCTTCCTGTTCAAAATTGCCCTGTATCCGTACCAAATTTTAACTGCCTGAATCTGACCCTAAAGTTTTGTTTAGAATCCTATAAATATGATTTGTCACAGTTTGATACTACTTTATCAATAATGTAGAACTTAATGAGAACAAATCTTCCTGAAAAGATTAATTTAAGTGTTATGCTATATAGTTATGGAAAGCTTTACAATTACATTTTTAAAAGGTTTTATGATCAGATATCAGGACCTGTAACAGCCTAAACAATAAATCTGTTTCCATTCTTAAAAAATATTTTCTATCAAAATAAAGATCTTTAACTTTATTTTATGCTTCATGCAATATTTAATTGATATCCAAGATGGAAATTTATTTATATCATATTCTAAAATTCTAGAGCCAAAGGTTTATATTTTGAAATTCTAATAAGGGGTAGATGCAAATATTCCCCCAAATGATATGAAAATAGTTGAAACACTAAAATTCAAATTATTTAGAATTAATTAAAATTATGCACTAATAACCAGTTCTATAATGTGTGTATGAACACTCTTCATGATCTAATAATAATGGCATTATTTTTCTAAAATGTATCATCACAGTTTGGCCATATTCTAGTTGTATTAGACTAAGTCAGTGAATACTTTTATATGAACGATTCATATGAAACATGGTGAAATACCTCCATAATACTGTCTGTTGCATGTTTGCACCACTGTTTATCCAAGTTCAAAAACTATTTGATAAATATAGTTAAATGTGAAATCTGTAATTATAATACTTGAAACCAAATCATAGTTTCAACTTATCATCTTGATAAGTAGTGTTGGATTTATATATGAGTTCTGCTTTGAGATTTTTATTTCAAAGCACTTTGCTGGCTGATATTTTATGTACAGCATTCATTTTTTGATCCATTTATCTGCCCTGCCTACTTTAATTAAGCCATCATTGCACTCTGATGTTTTTGCTAATTTTGGATGATGGATCCATCATTGTTTGTTTATAAAAGCTGATTGGAAACAAGGCATTCATTATGTGGTGCCTGAAAAGCTGTTCCTTCCATTATCACAGGGTAGTTGCTGTAGTTGCATCTTTGTTATCATCAAGTTTTTATAAATATTGGCTTTTTCTTGATTGATTTTCATCAGCAGCATTGTCTTGTAGTCACCAAATTCTTGTCATTTGTGCTATCTTACAAAATGCTCTCCTAATATACAGAAAATTAGGTTTTCAAGAAAACCTGCATGTCAGTCATTTCTTTAATAAATCTTTGATCCTTAGGTATGCTATTTGGGCAAATTAACAAATAGGCTGCTATTCTCAGTGTGCCTTCTATTCACTAGTACAATCAACTTACCTAATGAATTGCCTTTCATTTGTTGCCTTGATGAAATCTAGTTATTTCGAAAAGCTTCTCAATTCTTTACATCAATGCAAATTACATTATGGAAGATAAATTCCTACATACAGTTTGTGAGAATTAAAAAAAAGAATAAATGTTGACTTTTAAAATAAATCTTTGAGTTGACTGTCATTCTAAAATTGTACTGAAGAAGCATGTGAAAGGAAGAATTGAGCTGTGATTTTTCTTAATTCTCCTTCTCAGTTGTAACATTGAAATTGATTTTGATTCTTTTGAATGATACAGGAGAAAAATAGTTGAAATCTGGGGAGTCTGCCTAAGATACAGGAAAATATGGATTTGCCTTTGTCTTTTAACCATGTAGGGGTTTTCCTGGTGGCTCAGACAGTAAAAACTCTGCCTGCAATTCAGGAGGCCTGGGTTCAATCTCTGGGTTGGGAAGATCCCCTGAAGAAGGGGACCCTACTCCAGTATTCTTGCCTAGAGAATTCCATGGACAGAGAAGCTTGGCAGACTATGGTCCATAGGGTTGCAAAGAGTCAGACACAACTGAGCAACTAATGCTTTCTTCCACTTTTAACCATGTGAATATATTAAAGTTGGCCTAGAGACAGATAACCAGGTTTTCTAAATAACCATCATCTCAAAAATTCTGAGGCCTTTACAGCACTGAGAGTCTGTGTTCTGAACTACCTACATGGTGCTTGAGTCTCCACATTCATAGGATATATTCATTCAACTCACATCTATTATGAATTTGAAAAGCATCTGACTCAGTCTTTAAATTCATAATCCCAGACATAGAAACAGGTTCACATTACCCAATTGTACAGATGTTACTCTTTGTAATTTTCCCCTCTAATCACTATTTTAACAAATGAAACTTGACAGGTTAAGGCTCCCTGTCTCATCCTTTGCCTCTCAAGAGCTGCTGTTGCTGTTCATTCTCCAAGCCACGTCCGGCCCTGCAACCCCATGGGCTGTCCTCATCTACTATCATTTATCCATAGGTGGTGTGTAAGACTAACAGCATATATTGATGATTTTATCAAATGCACATTTATCAATAAACCACATAAATGCTATTTTAAAGTTTCCATTTTAGGGATAGAATATTCTGCATATTATTCTGTCATTTATGCCCACCATAATAACTACCTGGTTCATTCCTTTACATGTTGTCATTTCACTGTCTGATTGAACCATTTCTGTATAGTCGACTTTCTTTTGAGGGACAGACAGGTTTTTACATTTTTGCTGTTAGACAACTATGATTGCAGTATCATTCTTATATATATTTGGAAGAATTTCTCTATGGAAAGAATTAAAAGTGGTATTTTAAAAATTTAGGGTAAGTGAAAAAAGTGAAGGCATTAGTCCCTCAGTCTTGTCTGCCTCTGCAAACCCATGGACTGTAGCCCGCCAGGCTCCTCTGTCTACAGATTCTCCAGGGAAGAATATTGGAGCCATTCCCTTCTCCAGGGGATCTTCCCAACGCAGGGACTGAACTTGGGCCTCCCACATTGGAGGCCGATTTATTGCCATCTGAGTTACCAGGGAAGCCCAATCAACTCGATGTCACCACATTTCTTTACTCACGCTCCCTGGATATGAGTTATTCTTTCTTCATATCATGGTCAAATACGGTATTGCTAGATTTCTAAACACTTTTTTTTTTTCAGTTTGATGGGTATGAGATGATATATAATGTTTATTTAAATCTGACTTATCCTGACTTTTAACCAGGCTGAGCATTTCATTATGTTTACTGACCTTTATGCTTCCTTTCCTATAAATATATATTTTCCATTTTTCCACTGAGTCGTCATTTTTGTACTAAATTTGCAGGGGTCCGTCATGCAGTCTCTGCACCAATCTCTAATCACTTTATATTAGTTACAAGTGTTTTCTCTTCACTGGTAACATTTTCACTTTGTGGTATCTTTCGTCATATAGAATTTCTCTCACATATTATTTTGGGTATCTGATAACAATAGAAACACAAATGCATTGTTTTCCCTCTGTCCAGATTTTTTTCATCACTGTTTTAATTACTATATCTTTGTAAGTGTGGAGTACCAGTTCCAGCTCACTCATATTCTTCCATATTGTCTAGAGAATCAAACGCATTCCATATTCAGTTAAACCAAGCCTCACAGTAAATTATATATAAATATGATATACCTCACAATGGTAATTTAACACACATTTAATGAAATCTAAGTTTTCACTATGCAATAAGTTAAAATTTTTTTGTAATGTTTCCATATTCTTGCTATTTTTTCTCTATAATTGATAGTTGCTATCATCTGAGCTGTTTTTTGCTAAATTTTCTAGCTGTATATGGTTAGGAACACCACTCTATTGGAATGGTATTTTGTGCTCAACAAACTTGCTAAACTTTTTATTATTATTATTATTAGTTCAGATATTTTATAGATTCCCTTGGGTTTTCTATATAGGCAATCATCTTACAAATGACAACTGTATTTCTTTCCAGTCCTCATAGCTATTGATTCTATTTTACTATTGTTATATGGCTAGAATCACCAGTAAAATGCTAAATCAGAAAGGATGACAGCAGATTTGTTTGCTTCGTGTCTGACTTTAATATCATCAAAATAACTCATAACCTAGTTTGTCCTATTATATCTTCTCTATATAAGACAGTGGACGCAGAGAGAGATTCAGTGATTTGCCTAAGGTCACACAGCCAAGAAATGGCAGAGACAATATCTGAGCCGAGACAGTCCAGCTCCTAGTCCATGCTTACTCTTCATAGCGTACATGCAGAGGTCCCCAGTCTCTAGGATTTAACGTCTGATGATCTGAGGTGCAGCTGATGTAATAATAATAACAATAGACACAAAGCACAATAAATATAATGCTCTTCAATTATCCTGATTCTGTCCCCCACCCCTACGCCAAGTCCTTGGAAAAATTGTCTTCCACGAAAACTGGTTTCAAAAACATAGTGTATATAAACTACATGTGGGCTATAATACATGCTCCTATTATGCTAAGCTGTTTTCTGAATTATGATGAGACATTCTTTTTCTCTACTTTAAGTATTTATCATAATTCATCTTAACCACTTTAAATCATTTGTCCTCTACTCATGGGGATAATCATAAAGTAGCTCATTAATAGGTTAATACGATCAATTTCTTAGTTTTCTCATTTTCTGATATTAAAACATCTTTGTTCTGGTCTGAATCCACTTTGGCCAAGGTTTGCTTTTAATGTACATTGTTGGATTTTGTTAACAGGTTTGTCAATTGGTGTCTTTGAAGAAATTAGCTTGTAACTTTGCTCTTTATGTAATTTTTTGTTGTTGTTGTCTTTGTAGTAGTAGTTTGAAAAAAAATGAGTGTGGGAAAAAGATTCCTCTTTACCTACTATAAAATTTTGTGCAAGTTTGGATTTATGCTTTTAATGTTTTGGGAAACCCACCCATATAATAAACACGGTATTTTACTGTAGGAAATTTTTCAATATTGATTCAATGACTTTAGTAGATACGGATCTATTCAGATTTTTTGTTTATGGTTGATCCAGTTTTGTTTGATAATATGGTTCTAAGATATTATATACTCTTCCAAATTCATTAATATATATTCTTTCATAGTATTGAGGGGGTCATATTTATAGGTAAGTCTCCCTTTTCTTTCCTAATATTTTTTCTTTTGACTCTTGTCTCTTTTTCCTTGAACATCTTATGAGATGATGCATCAATATGCTTAGATTGCAAAGATCTTCTTTATCGTAACTGCGTTCTGTTTCAAAAACCGTAATACCTTATGTTTGTCGTGTCCCTTTGCCTACTTTCTTGGGACTTATTTTGTTATTATTTTTTTCATAACTACTAATCACTTTTCAGCTTTCATTTTCTAATTAAGCTTTTAAGGCTGAAAGCTAATTCTCTACAGTTCTCTATGCCTTAATACAAAGTATTATCATTTCACTGAGGTTTAAGTGTTTTCTGGTTTGCATTGTGATTCATTTTATCCAAGAGCAGTTTAGAAGTGTGTTCTTAAATTTTCCAACACGTAAGGTTTTTTCCTCTCTTTGTATTCATTATATGATTAGAAAACATGGTCTTTATGTTCAATTTCTTGGCCAATAAGGCCAATCTGTGTTTCAGATTTTCTCTACCTTGACTAGCTTTCTCTCTTCTCAATTTAGTTATTTTTAAGAGCATCTTAAATTTCCAAATTATGATAGTAAATTGGTACATTTCTCTTGCTCAAAATCTGCCATTAGGATAGAATCTAAAACTCTTGCAAGGCTTTGCATGGGCTTGCCACCACTTTTTATCCAACCATATCTCTGCCACTCTGACTCACATTGTACACTGTAAACATTAAACTCATTCAATTTCCAAAGCATAATATGTTCTCTCCTTCATTCAACAAGTATCCTCACTCCTGTCACCTAGTTAGAGTTCCTCTGTGTTTAGTGAAATCCATAAAAACCCCTCCATCTGAAGAAAGGGCCCCAGTTATAAAATTTATACCCTTTGTTAAAGTATTTTGACATCATGTTTTAGTTCTCTTCTCTATGTGTTTCCTGCAGGTAAGTCCATTTTGAACACTCTTATACAATAGAATAATTAAAAAGCAGAGGCATCACTTTGCCAACAAGATCAGTATAGTTAAAGCTATGGTTTTTTCCAATAGTCATGTATGGATGTGAGATTTGGACCATAGAGAAAGCTGAGCACGGAAGAATGCTTTTGAAATGTGGCACGGGAGAAGACTCTTGAGGGTCCCTTGGACTGCAAGAAGATCAAACCAGTCAATCCTAGAGGAAATTAGCCCTTAATATTCATTGGAACGGAGAAGGCAATGGCATCCCACTCCAGTACTCTTGCCTGGAAAATCCCATGGACAGAGGAGCCTGGTGGGCTGCAATCCGTCACTGAGGGTCGGACATGACTGAGCGACTTCACTTTCACTTTTGTGCATTGAAAGCGTCTGCCTCCAATGCAGGAGACCTGGGTTCGATCCCTGGGTCGGGAAGATTCCCCTGGAGAAGGAAATGGCAACCCACTCCAGTATTCTTGCCTGGAGAATTCCATGGACGGAGAAGCCTGGTAGGCTACAGTCCACGGGGTTGCAAAGAGTCGGACACGACTGAGCAACTTCACTTTCCAGTGTTCTTGCCTGGAGAATCCCAGGGTCGGCGGAGCCTGGTGGGCTGCCGTCTATGGGATCGCACAGAGTCGGACACGACTGAAGTGACTTAGCAGCAACAGCAGCAGTATTCACTGGAAAGATGGATGTTGAAGCTGAAGCTGCAATCCTTTGGTCACCTGATGCAAAGAGCCAACTCATTGGAAAAGTTCCTGACGCTGGGGAAGACTGAGGGCCCGAGGAGAAGGCGATAGCAGAGGGTGAGATGGTTGGATGGCATCACTGAATCAATGGACATGAGTTTGAGCAAACTCCTGGAGATAGTAAAGGACAGGGAAGCCTGGCATGCTGCAGTTCATGGGGTCACAGAATTGGACTTGACTTAGCAACTGAACAACAAAAATACAGTAGAATATAGCACAAAATTTGGTACAAACACACACATTAAATGAATTAAATGGCAACATTGGAATCCACAGATAGCCACAGGGACCCAGAGGTATAATTTCTCATGTTTAAAATAACCATATGTGTTTTTTGTCTTTTTTGACAAAAGATAAAGACTTTTTCTTAAAGATAAAAGAAATCTTTTCTCAAAATGTAAGACTTTAATTACAGTACAGCTTCTATGGCATCAGCAAGTTGAGAGCAACCAAATTCAGAAAGCCATTAGAGAAGGGTTATTTTCACCTCTTAAGCTGTACTTCTCTTGAGTATTGACTGAGCTCTTTTACAGTTTTAGGACTCTCACCTTTGCTGTTCATTAGAAAGAAAAAAATATGTAATTGTAAGACTGAGTGTATTTTCTGCCTTTTCCCACAGGATTGAAAAATTCTTTCCTGTTGGCAATTTTCTTAAAGCTAATAGATTCTTTTATGTATATATTAAAATTTGACAAACACCTTTCTGTACAATATTTCATCTCCATAACTCCCTGAGCCTCAAGGAAGTTTGAAGCCCTAATTGTATAATATTATAACACACACAAAAAAGACAAGGGATCTCATTCCTGACCTCAGCTGGTCAGCTTATTGTATATCATCTTCCTTTTAATTCGAAAACTACTCAAAGATTGTTTTCCATGTGTCTTATTTGAGACATTCTCAGTAATTTACTGCCATAATTTATAATCGCAAAGAGTCCCATAGGTTAATTACAGAATCTTTAGTGTAAAAAAAGGTGTTTTCCTTTCATTCTTTTCAATGATGCAGCCTTTATTTCATTTAGCATTCTCTAATTTTTCTACTATAGAAATGGTAAGTAGACTGGCTCAGGGTGACCTATCCATAATTTTGCAGGCCTATTTCTCAACCCTTACCTAATTTTTTCTTAACTTATGAAATTAGTTCTCATATTTTTTGTATTACATTCCAGTTTCACTGACCCTAAATTGTATTGCTGCTAATGAAAAAAAAAAAATCCAGCATTTTGCATTTACAAAAATATTCTAATCTTTTGTGTAAAGAACAAAGTTCTACAAAATTGAATTTGGTAAGAAAGGTACATACTTTATAATTACTCTACTCAACACATACATGCATATATAATCATTGTTTCCTTATAAAATTATAATTATACTCATTAATTAGAGTCTGTTTGCAAAAATATCTCTGTTATTAGTAATAGATAAATACATTCTTGTAACAGTTAAAAAATAAGTATTTTAATGTCAACTCTCCACTGGTAAAAATAAAATTAATCTTTCCTTAATATAAGTACTACTCACATAGAACTAATTTCCCTTTCTAAGATAAATTATTATCAAAATTATCATATGGATAACTTCTTAGGAAGCATTGTTTGAGTAAAGCAAGATATTATTATTTATATTTCAATATGGAACTTGAGATCAATGTGGAAGTTGAGATCAGAAACTGATATTTCTCAAGTTGTAAAAAAGTAGAATACAAGTTAAATGACCTTTTTGAATTTATTCATTTTTCTTATTACAGAAACAAGTGATAGTGGGTTTTTAATCACTATAGTTTTGACAGTAGGAAAAAAGTGGTCTTTACTTTTCAAATAAAGGTAGATTCAAATATTGTATGTGCACAGTAATATTTAAATTTTATAACTTTCTTTTCAGGCTATTAAAAACAAAAGCAAGTCCTTTTGTTGTTAAAATTCTTCCAATATAAAATAACATTGTTACCACGAGACTGAATCTAGAAAGTAATCACACCACCATTTAGTTTTTCATTAAATAAAGGACCAAGATGTTTCTTAGAAAGTCAGCTCTCACATTACCAATAGTACTGCCTGTACTTCTGTTGTAAGGCTTAGTAATTGGAACTGCAGGCTCCAAAATTAGATAGCTTGAGTTTAAAATCCAAGCAACATTGCATATAAGCTATGCAAATTCAGGCAAGTTACTTGATTTCCCTAAACCTGTCATTCATCTGGGAAATAGAGATAATAATAATGTATACCCCATAGAGTTGTGGTATTCAATAATCTGAGTACCAGTTCAGTTCAGAAGCTCAGCCGTGTCCCCATGACGGACCCCATGAATCGCAGCATGCCAGGCCTTCCTGTTCATCACCAACTCCTGGAGTTCACTCAAACTCATGTCCATTGAGTCAGTGAGGCCATCCAATCATCTCATCCTCTGTTGTCCCCTTCTCCTCCTGCCCTTAATCTTTCCCAGCATCAGGGTCTTTTCCAAGGAGTCAGCTCTTCACATCAGGTGGCCAAAGTATTAGAGTTTCAGCTTCAACATCAGCCCTTCCAATTAATAATCAGGACTGATTTCCTTTAGGATGGACTGGTTGGATCTCCTTGCAGTCCAAGGGACTCTCAAGAGTCTTCTCCAACACCACAGTTCAAAAGCATCAATTTTTCAGAGCTCGGCTTTCTTTATAATACAACTCCCACATCCATACATGACTACTGGAAAAACCATAGCCTTGATTAGATGGACCTTTGTTGGCAAAGTTAATGTCTCTGCTTTTTAATATGCTCTCTACGTTGGTCATAACTTTCCTTCCAAGGAGCAAGTGTCTTTTAATTTCATGGCTGCAATCACCATCTGCAGTGATTGTGGAGCCCAGAAAAATAAAATCAGCCACTGTTTCCACTGTTTCCCCATCTATTCACCATGAAGTGATGGGACTGGATGCCATGATCTTCGTTTTCTGAATGTTGAGCTTTAAGCCAACTTTTTCACTCTCCTCTTTCACTTTCATCAAGAGGCTCTTCAGTTCTTCACTTTCTGCCATAAGGGTGGTGTCATCTGCATATCTGAGGTTATTGATATTTCTCCCAGCAATCTTGATTCCAGCTTGTGCTTCTTCCAGCCCAGCATTTCTCATGATGTACTCTGCATAGAAGTCAAATAAGCAGGGTGACAATATACAGCCTTGATGTACTCCTTTTCCAATTTGGAACCAGTCTATTGTTCCATGTCCAGTTCTAACTGTTGCTTCCTGACCTGCATATAGATTTCTCAAGACGCAGGTCAGGTGGTTTGGTATTCCCATCTCTTTCAGAATTTTCCAGGGTTTATTATGATCCACAGAGTCAAAGGCTTTGGCATAGTCAATTAAGAAGAAATAGAGTTTTTTTGAGAACTCTCTTGCTTTTTCAATGATCCAGAGGATGTTGGCAATTTGATCTCTGGTTCCTCTGCCTTTCCTAAAACCCAGCTTGAACATCTGGAAGTTCACAGTTCATATTGCTGAGTATATATCTGAGTATAGTACTTAGCATATAAGTACAAAACAAATCTTAGTTATTACATCTATTACAAAATTAGGACATTTCTTTTTTAAATGCAGTTTCTCATATCAAAAATGTCTAATCACCAATTAACCACAATATTGCAGATAAATATTCAACTTTAAATTACAAAAAAATTTGAAATAAGAACTTCATAAAATTTTAGCTATTCTTTCCTTTTATTCTTCTCTTTTTCTTAAACTAACTGGCAACTTAAAACCCTCCACTGATGCTACTGTGACATATACCATGTTAACAGAGAGGAGGAAATGCATTACTATTAAAAATCCAGGTGTTGTGGACACCCTGAAGAATAGGGGTGGACTTTTCCCAATACACCCAAATTATGGTTCAGATATTGAGATGAGAGATGCCACACCTCTACCAAGAAGGTGTGACATATAATGAAGCTTTCTGGGAAGAGTTGGGCAGGATTCTCAAGCAGGTTAAAAACTGTCTTGGGAGAAAAAGGAAAGGAGACTGGTTTCGCTATTATTTTGGTTAGTGAATGGGTTGGGTGAGGGGTCCTATATGCATTATTTGAACTTCCCACCAGGCTCTACAGGCTTCCCAGATGGCTCAGTGTTAAAGAATCTGCCCGCCAATGCAGGAGCTGCAGAAGACCTGGGTTCAGTCTTTGGGTGGGGAAGACCACTGGAGAAGAGAATGGCTACCCACTTGATTATTCTTTCCTGGAGACTTCTATGGACAGAGGAACCCAGTGGGCTACAGTCCATGGAGTTACAAAGAATTGGACATCACCAAGTGACTGAGCACACACCACGCTCTACAAAGAGGGAGCACCAGGCTTTCCTATCAACCTTCATAAATATGGAGCAAAAGGGAAATGATCACAGTGGGGCTTCAAATACTAATCAATAAAGTATCAAAAATAGACTCAATCTATTACTTCAGTAATAGCAGTCTCTAATTTTGCAAGGGAAATATCAACTTTATTTCATGCCACATTTTCCTTTACCATATTAAAATCTACATTCAGTTCAGTTCAGTTGCTCAGTCGTGTCTGACTCTTTGCGACCCCATGAATCGCAGCATGCCAGGCCTCCCTGTGCATCACCAACTCCCGGAGTTCACTCAGACTCGCATCCATCGAGTCGGTGATGCCATCCAGCCATCTCATCCTCTGTCGTCCCCTTCTCCTCCTGCCCCCAATCTCTCCCAGCATCAGAGTCTTTTCCAATGAGTCAACTCTTTGCATGAAGGGACCAAAGTACTGGAGTTTCAGCTTTAGCATCATTCCTTCCAAAGAAATCCCAAGGCTGATCTCCTTCAGAATGAATTGGTTGGATCTCCTTGCAGTCCAAGGGACTCTCAAGAGTCTTCTCCAACACCACAGTTCAAAAACATCAGTTCTTCGGTGCTCAGCCTTCTTCACAGTCCGACTCTCACATCCATACATGACTACTGGAAAAACCATAGCCTTGACTAGACAGACCTTAGTTGGCAAAGTAATGTCTCTTCTTTTGAATATACTATCTAGGTTGGTCATAACTTTTCTTCCAAGGAGTAAGCATCTTTTAGTTTCATGGCTGCAGTCACCATCTGCAGTGATTTTGGAGCCCCCAAAAATAAAGTCTGACACTGTTTCCAATGTTTCCCCATCTATTTCCCATGAAGTGATAGGACCAGATGCCATGATTTTCGTTTTCTGAATATTGAGCTTTAAGCCAAGTTTTTCACTCTCCCCTTTCATTTTCATCAAAAGGTATTGCCTATATTCAAATCCAATTTATTTTTATTCTTTAATTAATTCATTTTTATTGAAGGATAATTGCTTTACAGAATTTTGCTGTTTTCTGTCAAACCTCAACATGATTCAGCCATAGGTATACATATTTTTTTTAACTTAGGACAAAAATGTGTATAGGCAGCTAATGTAAGTATGATATTACTTATGGAATTCTATGAGGTGTACTTATTGCTCAAATGCTCTGCCACTTAAACAACATTGAGAATCAGGGAATGAGGTAAACTTGTTAAACAAATTCCTCCTAATTTATTTATCCAATGTCTTACTGATCCTGTTCATGATACCAAAGATCTTGCTGTGTCTCAACAGTGTGCACTGTTGAACCCATGGTAGACAAGGTGCAATCAGGGAAGCTGGAAGAAAACTCAAGGAACCATAGGACTGCAGATGTGTTTTTCTCTCCTGGCTGGCAGAGCAGCAGACATGCTATAGTCTCTCCTCTGTGGCTGACCTGTGGAACCCAGCCATGATGTAGTAGTAAGGCTGTCTCTTTCTAGATGGAGCTCACATGTGCCTCCAGCATACAACCTGAGACCATGTGAGTACCTCGTGACATGCGTGTGCAGTGCTGTAAATGATCTCAGTTGTTATACAGTCATTACTTGCAAAACGTGGGGCAAGAGAGGCTGAAAATGCCATCTTAGCTCATTTGCTCTCTCTCTCTCCCTATATTCAGTCACTTATTAACAGACCCATCACAAGCACGGAAATTGAAACTGTAATTAGAAATCTTCCAGCAAACAAAAGCCCAGGTCCAGATGGCATCACAGCTGAATTCTACCAAATATTTAGAGAAGAGCTAACACCCATCCTACTCAAACTCTTCCAGAAAATTGCAGAGGAAGGTAAACTTCCAAACTCATTCTATGCGGCCACCATCACCTTAATACAAAAACCTGACAAAAATGTGACAAAAAAAGAAAACTACAGGCCAATATCACTGATGAACATAGATGCAAAAATCCTTAACAAAATTCAGAATCCAACAACACATTAAAAAGATCATACACCATGACCAAGTGTTCTTTATCCCAGGGATGCAAGGATTCTTCAATATCTGCAAATCAGTCAATGTAATACACCACATTAGCAAACTGAAAAATAAAAGTCATATGATTATCTCAATAGATGCAGAGAAAGCCTTTGACAAAATTCAACATCCATTTATGATAAAAACTCTCCAGGAAGCAGGAATAGAAGGAACATACCTCAACATAATAAAAGCTATATATGACAATCCTACAGCAAACATTATCCTAAATGATTAAAATTGAAAGCATTTCCCCTAAAGTCAGGAACAAGACAAGGGTGCTCTCTTTCACCACTACTATTCAACATAGTTTTGAAAGTTTTGGCCATAACAATCAGAGCAGAAAAAGAAATAAAAGGAATCCAAATTGGAAAAGAAGAAGTAAAACTCTCACTGTTTGCAGATGACATGATCCTCTACATAGAAAATGCTAAAAACTCCACCAGAAAATTACTAGAGCTAATCAATGATTATAGTAAAGTTGCAGGATATAAAATCAACACACAGAAATCCCTTGCATTCCTATACACTAATAATGAGAAAGTACAAAAAGAAATTAAGGAAACAATTCTATTCACCATTGCAACGAAAAGAATAAAATACTTAGGAATATATCTACCTAAAGAAACTAAAGACCTATATAGAGATAACTATAAAACACTGGTGAAAGAAATCAAAGAGGACACTAATAGATGGAGAAATATACCATGTTCATGGATCTGAAGACAATATAGTGAAAATGAGTATACTACCCAAAGCAATCTATAGATTCAATGCAATCCCTATCAAGCTACCAACGGTATTTTTCAAAGAGCTAGGACAAATAATTTAACAATTTGTATGGAAATACAAAAAACCTCGAATTGCCAAAGCAATCTTGAGAAAGAAGAATGGAACTGGAGGAATCAATCTGCCTGACTTCAGGCTCTACTACAAAGCCAAAGTCATCAAGACAGTATAATTCTGTCACAAAGACAGAAATATGGATCAATGGAACAAAATAGAAAGCCCAGAGATAAATCCACACACCTATGGACACCTTATCTTTGACAAAGGAGGCAAGAATATACAATGGAATAAATAAAATCTCTTTACCAAGGGGTACTGGGAAAACTGGTCAACCACTTGTAAAAGAAGGAAACTAGAAAGCTTTCTAACATTATACACAAAAATAAACTCAAAATGGATTAAAGATCTAAATGTAAGACCAGAAACTATAAAACTCCTAGAGGAGAACATAGGAAAAACACTCTCCGACATAAATCACAGCAGGATCCTCTATGACCCACCTCCCAGAATATTGGAAATAAAAGCAAAAATAAACAAATGGGACCTAATTAAACTTAAAAGCTTCTGCACAACAAAGGAAACTATAAGCAAGGTGAAAAGACAGCATTCAGAATGGGAGAAAATAATAGCAAATGAGCAACTGACAAACAACTAATCTCAAAAATATACAAGCAACTTCTGCAGCTCAATTCCAGACAAATAAATGACCCAATCAAAAAATGGGCCAAAGAACTAAATAGACATTTCTCCAAAGAAGACATACAGATGGCTAACAAACACATGAAAAGATGCTCAACATCACTCATTATTAGAGAAATGCAAATCAAGACCACAATGAGGTTCCATTTCATGCCAGTCAGGATGGCTGGCTGCGATCCAAAACTCTACAAGCAATAAATGCTGGAGAGGGTGTGGAGAAAGGGGAACCCTCTTACACTGTTGATGAGAATGCAAACTAGTACAGCCACTATGGAGAACAGTGTGGAGATTCCTTTAAAAACTGGAAGTAGAACTGCCTTATGACTCAGCAATCCCACTGCTGGGCATACACGCTGAGGAAACCAGAATTGAAATGACACGTGTACCCCAATGTTCATTACAGCACTGTTTATAATAGCCAGGACATGGAAGCAACCTAGATGTCCATCAGCAGATGAATGGATAAGAAAGCTTTGGTACATATACACAATGGAGTATTACTCAGCCATTAAAAAGAATAATTTGAATCAGTTCTAATGAGGTGGATGAAACTGGAGCCGATTATACAGAGTGAAGTAAGCCAGAAAGAAAAACACCAATACAGTATACTAACGCATATATATGGAATTTAGAAAGATGGTAATGATAACCCTGTATGTGAGACAGCAAAAGAGACACAGATGTATAGAACAGTCTTTTGGACTCTATGGGAGATGGAGGGGCTGGGATGATTTGGGAGAATGGCATTGAAACATGTATAATATCATATAAGAAATGAATCGCCTGTCTAGGTTCGATGCAGGATATGGAATGCTTGGGGCTGGTGCACTGGGATGACCCAGAGGGATGATACGGGGAGGGAGGAGAGAGGGGGGTTCAGGATGGGGAACACATGTATACCTGTGGCAGATTCATGTTGATGTATGGCAAAACCAATACAATATTGTACAGTATTTAATCTCCAATTAAAATAAATAAATTTATATTAAAAAATAAAATAAAATGAAATGTGAGGAAGTTCTGAGAATGAAATTCTGAGAAATTCTGAGCACGGAGCTCAGCCCAATTAAGCACTGGTTTTTAAAGAGCAGTATCTTGATTCTTTTTCCTGAAATGATAAAACTTGGGGATCAGTGTAGGTGGAAGGCAAGCCAGAGAATTCTCTTTCTGTGTTGAAATGTGGAAAGAGTCTGGACCGGATTAGAGCACCACGTGCCCATATATTGGGTAGAATGGTTGGAGAAATCCAAGCATTCATACTGTTCTGCCCTGAAGACACAGGCTACAAATGGTTGGCTTAAAGCTCATCATTCAGAAAATGAAAATCATGGCATCCAGTCCCATCACTTCATGGGAAATAGATGGGGAAACAGTGGAAACAGTGTCAGACTTTATTTGTTGGGCTCCAAAATCACTGCAGATGGTGATTGCAGCCATGAAATTAAAAGATGCTTACTCCTTGGAAGAAAAGTTATGACCAACCTAGATAGCATACTCAAAAGCAGAGACATTACTTTGCAGACTAAGGTCTGTCTAGTCAAGGCTATGGTTTTTCCAGTGGTCATGTATGGATGTGAGAGTTGGACTGTGAAGAAGACTGAGCACCGAAGAATTGATGCTTTGAACTGTGGTGTTGGAGAAGACTCTTGAGAGTCCCTTGGACTGCAAGGAGATCCAACCAGTCCATTCTGAAGGAGATCAGCCCTGGGATTTCTTTGGAAGGAATGATGCTAAAGCTGAAACTTTAGTACTTTGGCCAGCTCATGTGAAGAGTTGACTCATTGGAAAAGACTCTGATGCTGGGAGGGATTGAGGGCAGGAGGAGAAGGGGACGACAAAGGATGAGATGGTTGGATGGCATCACTGACTCACTGGACATGGGTTTGGGTGAACTCCGGGAGTTGGTGATGGACAGGGAGGCCTGACGTGCTCCGATTCATGGGGTCACAAAGAGTCGGACACAACCGAGTGACTGAACTGAACTGAACTGAACTGAAGTGAGTCTTAAGGACTTCTGTTGGTTACATGATTGTGCATGCTCAGTCACTTCATTGGTGTCTGACTCTTTGAGACCATGGCCCTCCAGACTCCTCTGTCCATGGGATTTTCCCAGCAATAAAACTGGAGTGTGTTGCCATGCCATCCTCTAGGAGATCTTCTCCACCCAGGGATCAAACCCAGATCTCCTGCATTGGAGGAGGATTCTTTGCTGCTGAGCCACCAGGGAAGCTCTGTGAGGATATTGCTAGTTATAATGACAATGTACAGAGAAGTAACCCCACAGACCCAAATGCTATGAAGCCTGTAGAATTTGGGTTTGTGATTTAACAGACATTTATGACTAGATTCTTAAGAAAATAAGAGAATACTCTATAAAGGTTCCCTGCTGCTGCTGCTGCTGCTGCTAAGTTGCTTCAGTCGTGTCCAACTCTGTGTGACCCCAGAGATGGCAGCCCACTAGCCTCCCCTGTCCCTGGGATTCTCCTGGCAAGAACATTGGAGTGGGTTGCCATTTCCTTCTCCAATGCATGAAAGTGAAAAGTGAAAGTGGAGTCGCTCAGTCATGTCCTACTCCTAGCGACCCCATGGACTGCAGCCTACCAGGCTCCTCCGTCCATGGGTTTTGCCAGGCAAGAGTACTGGAGTGGGTTGCCATTGCCTTCTCCATAAAAGTTCCCTAGCTTTATGTAATTTGGCGTAAAATAGGCTCCAAAATCACTGCAGATGGTGACTGCAGACATGAAATTAAAAGACGCTTACTCCTTGATAGAAAAGTTATGACCAACCTAGACAGCATATTCAAAAACAGAGACATTACTTTGCCGACTAAGGTCCGTCTAGTCAAGGCTATGATTTTTCCTGTGGTCATGTATGGATGTGAGAGTTGGACTGTGAAGAAGACTGAGCATGGAAGACTTGATGCTTTTGAACTGTGGTGTTGGAGAAGACTCTTGAGAGTCCCTTGGACTGCAAGGAGATCCAACCAGTCCATTCTGAAGGAGATCAGCCCTGGGGTTTCTTTGGAGGGAATGATGCTAAAGCTGAAACTCCATTACTTTGGCCAGCTCATGTGAAGAGTTGACTCATTGGAAAAGACTCTGATGCTGGGAGGGATTGGGGGCAGGAAGAGAAGGGGATGACAGAGGATGAGATGGCTGGATGGCATCACTGACTCGATGGACATGAGTCTGAGTGAACTCCAGGAGTTGGTGATGGACAGGGAGGCCTGGCGTGCTGTGATTCATGGGGTTGCAAAGAGTCGGACACGACTGAGTGACTGAACTGAACTGAACTGAAGAGTTATAAATTTGTATATAATTCTATTTTGATATTTTGGAAGATTGTATCTTCCAACATTCTAATTTTACTCTTTTTGTTTGCTTTTTGTTAGCTCTGATAAGGTTTAAAAAAATCTGTGGAGGGGTGGTTCGTGAATAACATGGGAGTTGGGCAAATCCTGAAATCATTCCTTTGTGACATATATAGTCTGTGACATCTATTTTGAATCCAGGAACTGCTAAAGAATGAACTCTATGTGCATGCTTTTCTGTTCTCCATTTGAGACTATATTCCTTCACCAACCAGAGGAGTGACGGTTTTGATATGAAGGTAGACATCTTCACGTCTTTGAAAAAGGGATGTTGGGAGACATCAAAGGAAAAGGAGCAAAAGACAGAATCATCCAAAAGGCAATTCTGACCAACAGATGAGCATCATTACCAGAAAATAATGAGCTACTGAAAAGACATGAAGAAGTCTATCTTGTTATCATGGGTACTTACAAATAGATTCAAAAAGTATCATGGATAAAGAGGGAATAAGAAGAGATCCAACATAAGCAGAAGTGGACATGGAAGCAAGGTGCAATTTCTGTAATATATCTTGACCCAGGTGAAACAGAAGAGTTTCAACAAGATTCTGTCCACATTCTAAGCCAACATTTCTATTTTGTTTGGAGTGTGGTTATTGCTTCTTTTGAAGATGATCATATATATTTATCTTCTTTGTGCTATTATATCTGTCTGATGCTTCAGATATGTCTAATATCTTGAAGTCAATTCCAGGATTTTGAGCCCAAACATGAGAAGAAAATGTAACAATCAGACTACATTCTTACACTGGACACAGTATTAATTTCCAGTTGCATTCTGAATTGTCTGTGAATTTCTGAATTGCTTCTCTGACAACCTGAATAGGTTGGTGGGTGATTAATGAGGTAAAAAATGTACTTGCTTGCTAAGTCACTTCAGTCATGTCCAACTCTGTGTAACCCTGTGAACTGCAGCCTGCCAGGCTTCTCTGAGTTCCACCTTAAAGAATATCTTGCACTGTAAGGAAAGAAACTGGGGCTTAATATATAAAACTCAGTATTTATATTAGGGAAAAAAAAGGGAAGTGAGAGTTGAGGGGAAAGAAAGAACCCAGTCAAAACAAGAAAGAGAGGGAGAGAGAGACAACTAAGAGGACTCAATCCTTTGGTACTAAAATTTACCAAGGGATTGAACCCACATCTCCCATGTCAGGAAGCTCCCCTGAAGAAGGGAATGGCAACCCACTACTGTATTCTTGCCTGGAAAATCCCACTGGACAGAAGAACCTGGTGGGTTACAGTCCATGGGATCACAAAAAGAGTCGGACATGAGTTAGGAACTAAACAACATAATACAAAATAAATATTAGCAGAATTATCTAATTTTTACTTATGAAAAGTAATTCTCACATATACTTAAACTAGATAACTATTAAATAAAACTTTAAGCCATTATTTCTGGAATGAGGGGTTACAGGTGGTTTTGTGTGGTTTTTTTTTTCATTTTTTTTCCCTCCTTGTATTAGTATAACTGTATAACACTACAATAGTTATGTGAGCTTTACCAGCACAAAAGTTTTTTTTTAATTAGTATTATTAAAAAGTTGCAGAAAGACAATATTGCATGATTCCACTTATATGAAGTATCTAAAAGAGCCAGTCTTGGAAGCATAGAATGGTGGTTACCAGGGACAAGGGCGGGGTTAAGAGAAAGAGGTGTTGCTATTCATCAGGTATGAAGTCTCTTTATGTGAGATGAAAAAGGTCTAGAGACTTGCTAAACAACATTAGGCTTTTATTTGAAAATTTTGTGCTGCACGCTTAAATTTTTGTTGAGAGTAAATCTCATATTATCTGTTCCTATCATGTGCACACACATACACAAAGTTATTAGGAAGATTCCTACTTCTAGGAAAGATAGTGTAAGAAGGAACAAGTTTATTCCCCTGACTGCAACAACCAAAAATAAATAGAAGCAGGAAATATATAAAACAACAGTTCTCAAGATACTAAGAATCAGTTAATTGGGAAAAAAAAAAAAAAGTGAGCCCAATAATTGTTCCTGATTACTAAGGCAAAGAGTTTCCAGGCTATGGTACAGAGGGGCAACCCAGGCAAAGCACAAATATTCAAGGCTCAGGAAATGGAACTGAAAGCCCAGAAACGAGTAAGGCAGAGTTCGGGAGATGAGTACTGGAGAGAACCTGCATGGAGAATAACTGAGATCTTCAGAGAGTCCATTCCCTTGCAGTGTCCCAGGTAAACACTGCTCAGATCATGCATGTAAAGACACTCCATGGGTCTGGGAATGGCCCTGCAAAAGAATTAGAGAGAGTACTTCTGATGCTCACACAGGAGTAGAAATAGTGCCCATTCTCACAAATGAGGAAACATCCTCTTAAGTCATGGAGAACTGGGAAAAGTTTTCAGAAATGTTTTGTTAGTTGGTGGGGCAAATTCCAGGCTAGACTAAGCATTGCTCTGGTCCTGTCTGATAAGGCTTAAAAGCAAGATCCAAAAGGATAAAACTATTTCCAACTTAAATGGGTTCCAGAACAAAACTGAAAAATATGGGTATAGGAATACAAAACCAACTGCTCAAATTGTTTATCAAGCAGTTTATCAACCTAACTGTTCAAATTCATAATGTTAGGTATCTAATAAAAAATTGCCACACATGAAAACACACAGAAAAATATGATCAAAATATGAAGATAAAAATCAAAACTGACCCTAAAATAAAACAGACAATACAATTAGAGGGAGAGAAGATAATATTATAGTATTCCATATGTTCAGGAAGCTAAAGGAGAGAACATGATAAGCAAAGATGTGCCAAATATAAAAAGAATTAAATAAAACTTCTAGTGATGAAAGCTACAATATCTGGAATGAAAAATTAACTGGATAACAGTAATATCAGCTTGTCATAGAAGATGAATATGTTCATTAACTAGAAAACATAGAAGAGAAATTATATAAAATAAAACGCTAAGAGAATAAATATTGAAAATAAAAATGAACAAAACATCAGGAAGCTAAGGGAAAACTGCAAGCAACCTAATTCACATATAATTAGAGTCCCCAATGAGGGCAGAGGACAAACAGAAACATATTTGAAGAATTAAATGGCTAGCACATTCTAAGTATGATGAAAAATATAAATCCATATACAAAAGAAACAACAAATGTCAAGAACAAGAAACAAGAAAAAAACGATGACACAGGAAAAAGAAGATGCTTAAAACCAATAGTAAAATCATCCATGGAAAAAAGACAAGGTTATCAACACCATAAAAGATTTTTATCAATATGTTCCAGGAGCTTATAACATATATCACAGTAAAATTGATTGCTACAGTAACATAAAGGTCTGGGAAAAGAAATGAAAGGAAACAGTTGAAAGGCTCTTATAATAGAGTTGAATTTGTAGATAGACTGTGATAAGTTAAAGAAACCTCTTAAACTACACATACGCATACACACACAAGCATATAGCTAATCAACCAAATTGGTGACTAATGGCATCATAAAAAATACTAGGCTAATCTGAAGGAGAACAAAAAGAGAGGGAAAAGGGAACAAAGAACAGACAGGACAAGTAGGAAACAAATACCCGTATGACGGATGCAAACTCAACCATGTCAAAAATCCATACGAGTATCTCATCACACACACAGAAAAGGTAACTGCATGAGGTGGTGGGTCGGTTAATTAATGCAATTGTTAGCTATTTCACAATGTATATGTATATTAAATCATCATATTTTATACCTTATATAGAGAGTCTTAATTTTGTCAATTATATTTTAATATAATCGGAAACAATTTAAGTAACACCTAAATGCAAAAGGTATGAACACATCAATTATAAGACATGAAGTATCAAAATGTATGAAAAGGTTCAACTGTATGCAATCTGTAAGAAAATGTATTTTTAAATGAAAAGACAGATGAGCTAAAACTAAAAAAATGCAGAAAAGATATGCCACACTAACAATTTTTAAGATAGAACTGCTATATTAATATCACAGGAGGTTGATCTTAGACAAAAGAATATTAACAGGGCTAAAAAAGGTCACTGAAAATTTTTAAAGGGTCATTTATCTATAGAACATAAAAGCTTCCTAAACATTTATGAATTCTAATAACAGAGCTTCAGAATACATAAAAACAAAAAATTCTAAGGATAAGTAGACAAATCTATTACTGTGATCTTGGGTTAGGCAAACATTTTTTTAATATAAAACTAAAAACATAATACATGAAAGAAAAAAGATAAATAAGATTTCATCAAAAGTAAGGACTTCTTTGAAAGACAATATTAGGAGAATGAATAAAGAATCTACAATTTGAGAGAAAATTTGCAAATGACCTACCTGATAAAGGACTTGTATTCTGAACCTATAAAGAATTCTCACAACTCAACAAGAAACCAAACAATCCAAATTTTTTAAAATCAGCAAAATATTTAAACAAGTATTCTAAAGCTATTGATGGCATATAAACACACTGGAAGCACATTCAGCATCATTAGCCATTCAGTTCAGTTCAGTTCAGTCGCTCAGTCATGTCCAACTCTTTGCGACCCCATGAATCGCAGCACGCCAGGCCTCCCTGTCCATCACCATCTCCCAGAGTTCACTCAGACTCACGTCCATTGAGTCATTAGTGAAATGCAAATTAAAACCTTAGTTCAATATTCCTACAAGCATACTAGAATGTCTAAGATTACAAAAACTGAAACTGACCATGCCAAGTTTTATCAGAGGCATAGAAGTGGAGATCTAATACATTGTGAATGGTTATGTTACATGGTTAATGATTCAATCACTTGAGAAAACAGTTTTTCATTTTTAAAAAGCTATTTAAGAAAACACTTTCTTAAAATGTTAAACAGACAGCTACCATATGATTCATTCCATTCCTAGGCACTTAATTTAAAAAATGAGGATATATGTTTGCATAAAGACTTATTCCCAACTATTCAAATCAACTTGCTTCTTAACAGCTGCAAAACAGGAAATAACCAAAATATCCATCAACAGGTGAATGGATAAACAAATTATGTGAGGTGATACATGGATTGTCAATAAAAATGAAAGAGCTAATGATACTAATGATACACATAATGAAAACAAAATAATCTTAAAATAAGTATGCTCCAGAGAGAAAAAAAAGACCAGAAAGCCTACATGTCACATGATTCCATTTAAATAAAATTCTAAAAAAATATAAACCAATCTGGAAAGATAGTTATCAGATCAGTGATTATGTATACATGTAAGGAGTTTAGAGACAGGAGGGATGGATAACCAAGGGACACAAGGAAACCTTAGGATGTTAGATACATTCATTATTTTGATTGTGGTAATTGTTACATAGGTATATAGACATGAAAACTTTTCAAATGGTGCACTTTTCTCTGTGTTAATTGCTACATATTAGATATACTTCAATAAAATTGTCCCAGACACTAATTTCTCTTAAAATAATTTCATTAGTCTAATCAGTCCAGATGCAGCAAATTAGTTAATAAAAAATGTCTGACAACTAACATGTTCAGTTCAGTTCAGTTCAGTTCAGTTCATTTCAGTCGCTCAGGCGTGTCCGACACTTTGTGACCCCACGAATTGCAGCACGCCAGGCCTCCCTGTCCATCACCAACTCCCAGAGTTCACTCAAACTCACATCCATCAAGTCGGTGATGCCATCCAGCCATCTCATCCTCTGTCGTCCCCTTCTCCTCCTGCCCCTAATCCCTGCCAGCATCAGAGTCTTTTCCAATGAGTCAACTCTTCACATGAGGTGGCCAGAGTACTGGAGTTTCATGTGGTGAGTTGTAAATACAAACAGCAATTAGTCCTGCCCTCAGGCCACTCCCAACCTACAGATAGGTCAAATGTAAACACACAAAGTTTTGTGATTATTTCTAAAGAAGAGGTTTCAGGCACAGAGAGGAAGTGGGAGAGGGAACATTGAGCTAACAAGGAAGTGTTGCCATGAAGATGACATGCTTGAGCATCCTGATCTTGGAGGTCAGGATAAATTTGCCAGAAAGATGGGAACCATATGAGCTAACGCACACAATCATAAGCAAGCATGATTTGGTGAGACAGAAAGGTCAGGGGAGAGGTGAAATCAGGGAAGCAAATATAGGACAGATCAGAAAAGCTTTTGTATGTTGCTCTAAGAAGAATCAAATTTTACCCAGCTGGCTATAGGAAGGTATTCAGGAATTTTAAACGGAAGAGAAGTTCTGTTCAATTCAGTTGCTCAATCGTTTCTGACTCTTAGTGACCCCATGGACTGCAACATGCCATGGCACCTTGTCCATCAATAACTTCAGAGTTTACTCAAACTCATGTCCATCAAGTCTGTGATCCCATCCAACCATCTCATCCTTTATCATCCCCTTCTCCTCCCGCCTTCAATCTTCCCAGCATCATGGTCTTTTCAAATGAGTCACAATTTACCATCAGGTGGCCAAAGTATTGGAGTTTCATCCTCAGCATCAGTCTTCCAATGAGTATTCAGGAGTGATTTCCTTTAGGATGGACTGTTTGGATCTCCTTGTAGTCCAAGAGAAGCTCAAGAAAGTTCTCCAACACCACAGTTCAAAAGAATCAGTTCTTTCGCACTCAGCTTTCTTTATCGTCCAGCTCTCACATCCATACATGACTACCAGAAAAACAATAGCTTTGACCAAGTGGATCTTTGTTGGAAAAGTAATGTCTCTGCTTTTTAATATGCTATCTAGGTTGGTCATAACTTTCCTTCCAAGGAGCAAGCATCTTTCAATTTCATGACTGCAGTCACCATCTGCAGTAATTTTGAAGCCCCCCAAAATAAAGTCTGACACTGTTTCTCCACTGTTTCCCCATCTATTTGCCGTGAACTGATGGGACCAAATGCCATGATCTTAGTTTTATGAATGCTGAGTTTTCAGCCAACTTTTTCACTCTCCACTTTCACTTTCATCAAGATGCTCCTTAGATCTTCTTCGCTTTCTGCCATAAGGGTGGTGTCATCAGCATATCTGAGGTTATTAATATTTCTCCCAGCAATCTCGATTCCAGTTTGTGCTTCATCCAGTCCGGTGTTTCTCATGATGTACTCTGCATATAAGTTAAATAAGCAGGGGGACAACATACAGCCTTGACATACTCCTTTCCCAATTTGGAACCAGTCTGTTGTTCCATGTCCAGTTCTAACTGTTGCTTTCTGACCTGCATAGAGATTTCTCAGGAGGCAGGTCAGGTGGTCTAGTATTCTCATCTCTTCAAGAATTTTCCACAGTTTGCTGTGATCCACATAGTCAAAGACTTTGGGATAGTCAATAAAGCAGAAATAGATGTTTTTCTAGGACTCTCTTGCTTTTTCGATGATCCAGTGGATATTGGCAATCTGATCTCTGGTTCCTCTGCCTTTTCTAACACCAGCTTGAACATCTGGAAGTTCAAGGTTCATGTACTGTTGAAGTCTGACTTGGAAAATTTTGAGCATTACTTTACCAGCATATGAGATGACTGCAATTGGGTGATAGTTTGAGCATTCTTTGGCATTGCCTTTCTTTGAGATTGGAATAAAAACTGACCTTCTCCAGGCCTGTGGCCACTACTGAGTTTTCCAAATTTGCTGGCATATTGAGTGCAGCACTTTCACAGTATCATCTTTTAGGATTTGAAATAGCTCAACTAGATATCTATCACCTCCACTAGCTTTGTTCATATTGATGCTTCCTAAGGTCTGCTTGACTTCACATTCCAGGATGTCTGGCTCTAGATGAGTGATCACACCATTGTCATTATCTGGATTGTGAAGATCTTCTTTGTATAGTTGTTCTGTGTATTCTTGCCACCTCTTCTTAATATCTTCTGCTTCCGTTAGGTTCATAACATTTCAGTCCTTTTTGGGGCCCATCTGTGCATGAAATATTCCCTTGATATCTCATTTTCTTGAAGAGATCTCTAGGCTTTCCCATTCTATTGCTTTCCTCTATTTCTTTGCATTGATCACTGAGGAAGGCTTTCTTATCTCTCCTTGCTATTCTTTGGAACTCTGCATTCAGATGCTTATATCTTTCCTTTTCTCCTTTGCTTTTCATTTCTTTTCTTTTCATAGCTATTTGTAGACCCTCCTCTAACAGCCATTTTGCATTTGTGCATTTCTTTTTTGGGGGGGATGGTCTTTGTCTCCTGTACAACGTCATGAACCTCCATCCATAGTTCTTCAGGCCCTCTGTCTATCAGATCTAATCCCTTCCACTGTATAATCGTAAGGGATTTAATTTAGGTCCTAGCTGAATGGTCAGGGGTTTTCCCTACTTTTTTCTATTTAAGTCTGAATTTGGCAATAAGGAGTTCATGATCTGAGCCACAGTCAGCTCCTGGTCTTGTTTTTTGCTGACTATATAGAGCTTCTCTATCTGTGGCTGCAAAGAATATAATCAACTTGATTTCAGTATTGATCATCTCATGGCAAAACTCTATTAGCCTTTGCCCTGCTTCATTTTGTACTCCAAGGCCAAATTTGCCTGTTCCTCCTGGTGTTTCTTGACTTCCTACTTTTGCATTCCAGTCCCCTGTAATGAAAAGGACATCTTTTTTGGTGTTAGTTCTAGAAAGTCTTGTAGGTCTTCATAGAACCATTCAACTTCAGCTTCTTCAGCCTTACTGATCAGGGCATAGACTTGGAATACTGTGATATTGAATGATTTGCCTTGGAAATGAACAGAGATCATTCTTTAATTTTTGAGATTGCATCCAAGTACTGCATTTCGGACTCTTTTGTTGACTATGAAGGCTTCTCCATTTCTTCTAAGGGACTCTTGCCCACAGTAGTAAATATAATGGTCATCTGAGTTAAATTCACCCATTCCAGTCCATTTTAGTTCAATGATTTCTAGAATGTCGATGTTCACCCTTGCCATCTCCTGTTTGACCACTTCCAATTTGCCTTGATTCATGGACCTGACATTCCAGGTTCCTATGCAATATTGCTCTTTACAGCATTGGACCTTGCTTCTATCACCAGTCACATCTACAGCTGTGTGTTGTTTTTGCTTTGGCTCCATCTCTTCATTCTTTCTGGAGTTATTTCTCCACTGACCTCCAGTAGCATATTGAACACCTACCAACCTGGGAGTTCATTTTTCAGTGTCCTATCTTTTTTTGCCTTTTCATACAGTTCATGGGGTTCTCAAGGCAAGAATACGGAAGTGGTTTGCCTTTCCCTTCTCCAGTGGACCACATTCTGCCAAACCTCCACACTATGACCCGCCCATCTTGGGTAGCCCTACAAGGCATGGCTCATAGTTTCCACTGAGTTAGACAAGGCTGTGGACCATGTGATCAGATTGGTTAGTTTTCTGTGATTGTGGTTTTCAGTCTGTCTGCCCTCTGAAGAAGAAGGATAAAAGGCTTTGGAAGCTTCCTCATGGGAGAGACTGACTGGGTAACTGGGTCTTGTTCTGATGGGCAGGGCCATGCTCAGTAAATCTTTAATCCAATTTTCTGTTGATGGGTGGAGTTGTGTTTCCTCCCTGCTATCTACCTGGGACCAAACTATGGTTTGAGAATGGGGAAAAGAATGACATTATCAAAATTTTATTTTAGAAAAATCATTTTGACTTGCCATATGATACAGCAATCTCACTCCTGGGCATATATTTGGACAAAACTATGGTTTGATAGAGGATGAGATGGTTAGAGAGCACCACCAACTCAATGGACATGAATTTGATCAAACTCCAGGAGCCAAGAAGAACAGTGAAGCCCAGCATGCTGCAGTTCATGGTTTTCCAAAGAGTGAGACATAATTTAGCAACTTAACAACAACAGTAAATTATTTGAAAATATCCATGTATCTCATGTTCACAGCAGCACTATTTATAATACCCAAGACATGGAAACAACCTACATGCCCACTGACACTTAATGAATAAAGAAGATGTGGTACATATATACAATACTATTCAGCCATGAAAAAGAATGGAATAATACTATTTACAGCCACGTGGGAAAAGGGGAGTTAAAAATTTGACTTAAAACTCAACATTAAAAAAATTAAGATAATGGCATCTGGTCCATAATTTCATGGCAAATAGATGGAGAAACAATGGAAACAGTGACAGACTTTATTTTCTTGGGCTCCAAAATCACTGAAGATGGTGACTGCAGTCATGAAATAAAAGACTCTTGCTCTTTGGAAGAAAAGCTGTAACCAACCTAGACAGCATATTAAAAAGCAGAAACATTACTTTGCCAACAAAGGTCTGTCTAGTCAAAGCTATGGTTTTTCCAGTAGTCATGTATGGATATAAGAGTTGGACCATAAAGAAAACTGAGCACCAAAGGTTTGATGCTTTTGAACTGTGGTATTGGAGAAGACTTTTGAGAGTCTCTTGGACTGCAAGGAGACCCAACCAATCAATCTTAAAGAAAATCAGTCCTGAATATTCATTGGAAAGACTGACACTGAAGCTGAAACTCCAATACTTTGGCCACCTAATGCGAAAAACTGACTCCTTGGAAAAGATCCTGATGCTGGAAAAGATTGAAGGCAGGAGAAGGGGACAACAGAGGATGAGATGGTTGGATGGCATCACTGACTCGATAGACATGAGTTTGAGTATGCTCTGAGAGTTGGTGATGGACATGGAGGCCTGGTGTGCTGTAGTTCATTGGGTTACACAGAGTCAGATACCACTGAGAGGCTGAACTGTACTGACAGCAACATGGACAGGCCTAGAGATTAGCATACTAAGCGAAGTCAAACAGAGA
Source organism: Capricornis sumatraensis (assembly GCF_032405125.1). Lineage (NCBI taxonomy): Eukaryota > Metazoa > Chordata > Mammalia > Artiodactyla > Bovidae > Capricornis > Capricornis sumatraensis. Next base: position 19,960,804 of record NC_091080.1, read on the forward strand.
AAGACAAATACTGTATGATATCACTTACATGTGGAATCTATAATATGACACAAATAAACTTACAAAATGGAAACAGACTTTTAACAATAGAGAATAAACTTGTGGTTGCCAGTGGGAAAGGGTTTAAGGAAGAGATGGAGTGAGAGTTTGGGATTAGCAATTGCAAACCATTATATATATGTATAACTGAATCACTTTGCTGTATGCCAGAAATTAACACAACGTTATAAATCAACTGCACTTCAATAAAATAAAATTTCTATAGAGAAAAAAAGAAAACTCACTTTGGAAGCAGTGTGAGAGCAGAAGGGAAGAAAATAAGACTGAGTGCAATATGATTGGGTGGACAACATTGCTGTAGTCTAAGTAAGGAATGACAAATGCTCCCACCATGATGAGAACGTGGAGAAGAGCTTGGATCCATCAATATTTTAGGAGTAGAGTCTACAGATAGCCAGACACTGTTAGTGAGGGAAATGAAAGATGCTTTGCTACACATCTCCCACCTGATTTGGACCACCAGGTAAACAACGATGCCATACATTTAATTAGGGAAGTGAGAACAGACAGCAGGTTCTAAGAGAAAGAAAATGAGCTCAATGTTGGAACTGTTGAGTCTGATGTGTTTTGGTGATATCTACATATTGAACATATTTCAGTTAAATAGGATTCTAAACATATCTCAGAGTTCCTAGAACTCAGTGAAACTTGGATGTGCCATGTTAGAAACTTCATTTACTTTTATGAAAAGTATTTGTAGTCTAGTAAAATAAATGATAGTAACCATGTGTTCAGTGCTTCATGGTGATTATCAGGCTAAGCACTTCACATACATTCTGCTTTGTATTCCTTCTAGCAGATTAGCTCTCTTAGCAAATCTATGTTCCTATCTTATACTTGCATGACTTATAAGGAAGGGAAGGCTTAGAAAGGCTATTTAAACTGTCCTCAAACACTTCATGGTGTAGTTAGATTTCAATAAGCCAGTGCTCTTAATGACTATACAAAATTTGACCACTATATTTTAAAGGGCCTCTTAGAAAGATGAAGTGCAGCCATTTCCCTAACATACCAGTACAGATGGCCTCTAATGGGCCCATAAGTCAAAATAATTCTGAGGACAAGCCCCTTGTCTTCAGAAAATATAGGAAAACAAGGGAATAATAATTATAAGATGAATCCAATATCTGAATCCAGGTCAGAAGACAATCACTTTTCTCCAAGTCCTCTTGTTTAGCCATATTTTCTACTTTAAATTATCTGATTTGATCTGATCATCCACCTGGCTGATTTCACATCCAATCCAACATTTTTTCCTTCACTGAATTGTGGACTCATGGAAACTAATGACTCAGCAAGTCAGCACTTGTGCAAGAGAACTGATACATGAACAGTAGCCCTAGGTCTACATTTTATGAGTTGTATGATCTTAAGTAAGTCAGTTAATCTCTCTGAGCATCAGTTGTCTCATAATTGAATGAGAATAATATATCCACAATATCTCACTCAGCAGAATCTACTTAGAAAATGTATATATTAAAATACCTTGAAAGCTATGAAGCACTATAGAATTTTGATGAAAAAGGAGAGTGAAAACTTTGGTTTAAAGCTCAACATTCAGAAAATGAAGATCATGGCATCCAGTCCCATCACTTCATGGGAAAAAGATGGGGAGACAGTGGAAACAGTGTCAGACTTTATTTTTGGGGGCCCCAAAATCACTGCAGATGGTGACTACAGCCATGAAATTAAAAGACGCTTACTCCTTGGAAGAAAAGTTATGACCAACCTAGACAGCATATTCAAAAGCAGAGACATTACTTTGCCGACTAAGGTCCGTCTAGTCAAGGCTATGGTTTTTCCAGTGGTCATGTATGGATGTGAGAGTTGGACTGTGAAGAAGGCTGAGCACTGAAGAATTGATGATTTTGAACTGTGGTGTTGGGGAAGACTCTTGAGAGTCCCTTGGACTGCAAGGAGATCCAACCAGTCCATTCTGAAGGAGATCAGCCCTGGGATTTCTTTGGAAGGAATGATGCTAAAGCTGAAACTCCAGTACTTTGGCCACCTCATGTGAAGAGTTGACTCATTGGAGAAGACTCTGATGCTGGGAGAGATTGGGGGCAGGAGGAGAAGGGGAGGACAGAGGATGAGATGGCTGGATGGCATCACTGACTTGATGGACGTGAGTCTGGGTGAACTCCGGGAGTTGGTGATGGACAGGGAGGCCTGGCGTGCTGCGATTCATGGGGTCGCAAAGAGTCGGACACAACTGAGCGACTGAACTGAACTGAAAAACTTTTGTTTGTGTTTCTTCCTCTATATTGTCTTGGTGACCTTCTGTATATAGTTTTCAAGGACAGATACAAGACTCAAAATTATCTGGTGCAATTTATTCCCTAAATTTTGTTTTTCCTTGAAAAGGCTCTGATAAATTGCCTATACTTTACAAAACAAAGAAAATACTATTTTCTTTTATCTACTAAATTGCATAGCTTCCATCTTTCAAAGTATTGCTCAAAATCCAGTTATCAGTCTGTCTTCTAAGTCAACTTTCTTGCATAAAAATGAATCTGATGCAATGTCCCATAAAAGACACACTGCCATATTTCTCTATATACTTGATTACTATTTTGGCAATAAAATGTAATGTTAAGCACTTAAACTCTTGAATTAGAGATCTTAATTCAGGTAATAGCTCCATTTATTAGTGATGTAATTTTGGTCAAATGGTATTACTCTGAGCCTCCATTCCTTTGTCTGTAAAATGGAGCTAAATAATGACACTTATAATATCCTGAAGATGATATATAACTTAAAACAATTATGGTACCTTCCATAAATGAAGTGAAGTGAAAGTCGCTCAGTCGTGTCCGATTCCTTGCCACCCCTTGGACTAGACAGTCCATGGAATTCTCCAGGCCAAAATACTGGAGTGTGTAGCCTTTCCCTTCTCCAGCAGATCTTCCCAACCCAGGGATTAAACCCAGGTCTCCCACATTGCAGGTGGATTCTTTACCAACTGAGCCACAAGAGGGGCCCACCTTCCATAAATGAGAGTTCAGTTAACAACAGAAAGTATTATTCATCTATAATAGAAAGTATGATTCATGAATCTTTTTGATGTTACCAAGTCCCAGCTTGTATTGCTTACCACATGACAGGATAATAAATTGAGAGACAAAGTGTTGGGGCAAGAAATAGTGACTTTATTTTGAGAGCCAGCAGACTGAGAAGATGGAAGAATAGAGTCCCAGAGAAGCATCTTTCTTGGGTTTGAATTCAGGCTTTTATACTAAAAAAGGAAGGAATGTGGCTAGTTGTTGCAAGCTTCTTGGTATCAGAATCTTTTGTTCTTGCAGATGTTCATGTAGGTCTGGTCACAATGTTCCTATAAACCTCCAGCAAGGCAAATGCTGTTCTCTCCAAATGAATGGAAAAGTGTTATACCTTTAAAGATCAGAGCCTTGAGAATGGGCTATTGTGTATATTTCAGGCAATAAGCAACCCTCCTTTATAGAAGTGCAGAGCCAGCATGACTAAGCAGAGACAACAGATCACAAGATTAGAGCTAAAGGAATAGTTCCAATATGGAGTCAGTTTGTTTTTTTTTTCTCTGTTACATTGGCATGTACTTTACATGCATAATATAGTGCACTGGTGCGCACTATACAGCAAAAAGCTAGCACAACCACCTGTTTCTCTTTTCTTAATCTTTTCTTCTTCCTCACATCACCTTTATATTCTATGATCCTCATATCCCTCTCAGTGATAATGTCTTGTTGTTGTATCTACTTTTCTGTTAATAAATGAGTTTCCAACCCTAAAAGTAGGAACCATTTTGTAATCAATTCAGATTATTTTTACAATGAAACTCACCAGAAAGAACCATTGCACATCATATATCCATTAATACACAGATACCATTTCTGTTGGGCTTTCCCAACATTTCTGAAACAGCTGGGAATAATCTCTACATCTTAAAATTTTTAGTTGATGTGCTTATGTTCTTCCAATTTGCATGACCAGATCATGTTTCCTTATGTTCTTATCATTTGTAGTAGCAACATTTGGTGAATGTTTTATGAAAATTTTATGGAATTGTATCCTTGTAATTATGCAGTTATATTTCTGCAATCATTATATAATATGATCTTTTAAGCTTCATTCTTCCATAGTCTTAACTTTTTCTTTAATCACGTGGTCTAATTTGCTACCATTTTCTCCCCAAGATTTTGCATGCACAGAAATGTTATTTGGCCACCATATTAATAGTGGGTCTGCTTCTCAGGAGCCACTTCTTCCAGTCTTATAAGAACTAATCTATAAACTGGAATAATGATTTACTAATTTGCCAGGAAAATATAACTACCACACTGATCAGGATGCTGGCATTCACATGATCATCACATTCCCTGACACGCACGATACATAGGAAAGAGACAATCAGATGCCATGGAAAAATTATTTTCATAGGTAATGAGCAAGCATGCAGTTTCATGAGCAGAACATTATTTCCATCTAAAGAATTACATGAGCAGCACCGGCGCTGGTCCCACAAGCAAGGGATCAGAGAAATGGGAGTTAGAGAAATCACAGCATTAATAAGACTGGAGGAAAGGTTTTATCAACGGTACTTGAGTTTCTGAGTCGGCTGACTGAGGTTTCCTCTTCCATGGTCAGCGCGTTAAAGAACCCAGCTAAAGAATTCTCTCTCTCCTTCTTTCCCGCAGGCTAATTCACTTCAGTCATGTCCAAATCTTCGCCACCCTATGGACTGTAGGCCGCCAGGCTCCTCTGTCCTTGGAATTCTCCAGGCAGGAATACTGGAGTGGTTTGCCATGCCCTCCTTCAGGGTATCTTCCCAATGCAGGGATCGAACCAGCAGCTCTTAGGTCTCCTGCACTGGCAAGCAGGCTATTTACCACTAGCACCACTTGGGAATCCCTTCTTTAATTAATGAATATATTCTTTCTTTAATTGTATTAAAATATTCAATGCAGGTTATAATTATCTGCAATGTAATTTCGCACTTGTCTACTCTGGTTTGACACTTACTGATTTTACTTTTTAACTCCATAAATAGTCTTACTTCCTTCATGTGAATTCCTGGGCAAAAATCCCATTCTAATTTTGGTAAAATTTCCAAACCAATAAGAGTTTAAGCTAAGAATATTTGCCATTTCACAGGAATTTTTTTCCTTAAGAAAAAAATTACTCACACACACACTAACACACAGGAATGTTTTGGCACATGAACAATAGCTTGAAAACCAAACTGTAAAAAGGAATTCACTTTGGTTCGGGGCAGTTGCTCAGTCATGTCCAACTCTTTGCAAGCATATGGACTGTAGCCCACCAGGCTCCTCTGTCCGTGGTATCTTCCAGGCAAGAATACTGGAGTGGGTACCCATTTCTTTCTCCAGGGGATCTTCCAGACCAAGGGATCTAACCAACATCTCCTGCATTGGCAGGCAGGTTCTTTACCACTGAGTCACCTGTGTTTCTCCAAATACATTCTGGCCTTCATCTCTCACTGATTCATTCTACTCCTGCAGAAGTGGCCTGACTTATTTGATTGGTAATTTTTGAAAGAATGACCACTTAGGTTACTCAGTACAGCTTTGTTGTTCATCCTTTTGAGAGCAAGCTCATCTCCATGTCCAAACCATTGGTCCAGTTATCTAGGAATGTGGGGTGGGAAACTGAAAGTGTTAGTCGCTCAGTCGTGTCTGACTCTTTGTGAACCTGTAGACTGTAGCCTGCCAGGCCCATGGAATTCTCCAGGCAAGAATACTGGAGTGGGTTGTCAATTCCTACTCCCAGGGATCTTCCACTCCCAGGGACAGAACCCAGGTCTCCAGCACTGCAGGCAGATTCTTTACCATCTGAGCCACCAGGGGAGCCCTTGCCTAATTCTGGGGTTTGGTATTATAGAGCCCACTTTATTAACAGATTCTGAGTCCTACCCTCAAATTTGGCTGCTATGGATGTGTTGCTTTATCCTTATTTACCTCTCATTTCTCAACTCACTCACCAGTAGGGTGGGAGATTGGTATACAGTTTGCTAGCCTAATTCCTTGGAAATTCCACATCTAGTGCCTGCTAAATTATTAGGAGTCTTAATCCACAAGTTTATGAACTTCAGGTGACTTAGCAGCAACCTTAGGATCAACAATTTACTCTTCAGCCTATTGAAGACACGAGATTATTTGTTTAGAAGTGTTTTATGGTCCAGTGCACACATTTCTTTCTAAAATGCAGCAGCACAAAGCTTCCCTCGTGCCATTTCAGCGCTAATATGCTTCTGAGACCACACAGGTCCAAAAGGATGCACTTTCCCTTCCCAAAGACATTCTTAAGCCAGGCACTATAATTAATTCTTTGGGGGCAATGTAGGAGGGAACAACTCCTGGGACCATTTTCACTTATACACCAGCTTTTGTGTGAAAGGTGAGATGTGTTTAGCTCCAAGTTTCAATTACTTCTGCCTTTTCTCTAGCTGCCCACATTAGGTCACGCGGCTGGTAGCAAAATCTTTTCAGGACCCTCGTGTAACAGTGCAGATAAAGTACAACAGAATTCTCTTCCTTCTTAATGAGAAAGCTTTTCCAAACTTGACAAAACAGAACTGTCTGACCACTTGATTTGAGTCTTTATGAAGTAAATTTATTCCCAATCAATTCCCTCTGTTCACAAGTAGATTTAGCTTTTCATTAAGATTTGTTAGGATAGTGATATTCAGTATTTGCTGAGTCTCTCAGTAAGATACTGAATTTATTGGCTACCTTTTCATCTTCTTTCAAGGCTGTTCAGCTTCAGCAAACAAATTTTAAAAAGTCATTTTTCCACTGAGAGAACGATGTTGACTCCTTGTTGGAATTCTGATTACACAGTACACCCTTTACATGTAAATTTCAGAAGTAGATACAGTTGCTGAAATCTCTCTTTCTTATTTTATTGATTAAAGTATTCTTTTTTAAAAACTACTAATTCCTCCTGCTCAGATCCCTTTGACATTTAGATAGCTACCATAAAACTGGTCAAGTGGTTGCAAAAATTCTTCAAGTGGCAACCTCATCAAAAGAGCATAATCATGAAAATAATCACTGACTATTCTCCTCTAGAATGTTCTGTATGGGAGGAATTTGGCAACTGAGTCACAGACTTAGACTTTCCATATGGCAATGAGAACTCTTTTGTTTATTGTTGACTCAATCAGGCATGTGATAATCCATTTAATTTCCTAAAGTTAAAAAAGCTATTATAGTATTCCCAAGTACTCAAACATCCTTTGCAACACACTTTTTTTTTTTTCTGCTTAGAATCAAACTGCAAAGAGTGTGGTTAAAATACCTTTTATCCACTATGCTCCCCAGCTACAAAGGCAGTTCACATGAGGGAAACACAATTTTAACATACTCTGTCTTCATCCAGCATCCTCTCCTGTAACCCAGTGTCAAATTGTGACATCCTTTGAATCATGTTCATTTGGGGATTTGGTTATGCAGCTAAAGACTGAAGCTCAGAGCAAGACAGAAGCTCAGAAAGCTGCAGATCACTGGACTGCCACCCTCAAGGTTCCAGACATCCCTTAATTATCATCAGTTAAAAATCTCTCAATATCCTCTGTCAATGGAACTTGAGAATATCATCGGTCTAAAAAGCACCAGGAAAGTAAGCTATCATGCACAATATTGTTGTAACTTTAGACTGACCTTTATACTAGAACAAGCAGATCCTATATGGTAGTAAAGCTTGAGTGTTAAAAAGAAAAAAAAAAAAGTAGTGAAGGAAATCTTTAAGGGAGGAAGCCAGCAGAAACTTGAGCTGGAGGTGAAATCAGCGATAGATAAGCTCTCAAAATGCCTTTCCCTGGAGGACAGCACTTCCTCTATATCACCTAGGTTGATCCTAAGACAGTTGTGTTTTTTTATTTTTTTTTAACTCAGGAGTCTTCTTTCAGGCTTTTTGAAATCTTCGAGATAGCACTGTCAGCAGCAGATGAGATGAAGAGTTACAGCTGGTGTCAGTAGCATATTAATGTCTTTGCAGTATGTCATGTCTTCTGAGTTTCCACAGTGGTCCCAACATAAATTTTGACTGATGACATAAAAGGATGGAGAAGTCTTTAGGGATAACAGGAGATAAGGCTCTTAAGTTAGGTGGAGAAGGAGGGAAAAGAGCGTGGGGCAGGGCTCTCTAGTGGCTTCTATAAACTCCTAGTGGTTATGGTTCTAAGCAACTTAGTCTAAATGAGTGCATGTTACACAGTGCCATCTAAAGCAGGGTTCTCAAGAGCGGCATGTTGATATTTTGGACTGGATAATTTATTGTGCGTGGTTGTCCTGCGCACTATAGAATCATCTGTGGCCTCTGCCACTAGATGTCAGTAGAACTCACCCCTCTGGTTGTGGCAATCAACATTGCCTCCCTGCATGCTAAGTCGCTTCCCTTGTGTCCCACTCTTTGGACCCTATGGACCACAACCCGCCAGGCTCCTCTGTCCATGGGATTCTCCAGGCAAGAATACTGGAGTGGGTTGCCATTTCCTTCTCCAGGGGATCTTCCCGACCCAGGGACTGAACCCACGTCTCTTATGTCTCCTGCTTTGGCAGGAGGGTTCGCTACCACTGGTGCCACCTGGGAGTGCCCAGTATCTCGGACCAAGGGGTTGGTGAAAGTGAAAAGTGAAGATGTTAATTGCTCAGTTGTGTTGGACTCTTTGTGATCCCATGGATTGTAGCCCACCAGACTCCTCTGTCCACGGAATTCTCCAGGCAAGAATACTGGAGTGGGTTGCCATTCCTTTCTCCAAGGGATCTTCCCGACCCAGGAACCAAATGAGAACCAATGACCCAAAGCAGCACAAGTACATCTCACTGAATTTTCCATCATTTTACCCAGTTAAATACACACACACACACACACACACACACACACACACACACACACTGTACCTATGTATTTGAACTGTTTTTAAGTACTTTTTAATGATTAATTTTATAAAATTGTGTTCTATAAGGTTAAAAATGTCTCAAAGTTTAAAAAATTGTGTATTTAATTTTCAGATTCAAATAGTAGCATCATCTACAGCAGCAGAACCCCTGCTTATAGATATTGAATCCAAAATTTTTGGAAAGTAAGCTTAAGGTACTTTCAGTTCAGTTCAGTTCAATCGCTCAGTGGTGTCCGACTCTTTGCAGCCCCATGAATCCCAGCACACCAGGCCTCCCTGTCCATCACCAACTCCTGGAGTTCACTCAGACTCATGTCCATCAAGTCCGTGATGCCATCCAGCCACCTCATCCTCTGTCATCCCCTTCTCCTCCTGCCCCCAATCCCTCCCAGCATCAGAGTCTTTTCCAATGAGTCAACTGTTCGCATGAGGTGGCCAAAGTACTGGTGTTTTAGCTTTAGCCTCATTCCTTCCAAAGAAATGCCAGGGCTGATCTCCTTCAGAATGGACTGGTTGGATCTCCTTGCAGTCCAAGGGACTCACTTTAGCAAGTTTAAAATTTCTTTTACAAAGTTTTAGGAAGAGTAATTCACATAATTATGATACCAGACAATTTAAAAATGAAGGACTGTGTTTTCCTCATTTCATTTAGACCTCTCAATAACCCCGTACCCTAAGCATTATCTCTGTTTTGTAGAAGAGAGTCTAAGTGACTTGTCTTAGAGAACATAAAAGAATTCTGGAGGATCCAGTAATCAAACACATGTCTTTTGACTCTAAAACCAACCATTATCCAACAGATAACTTGGTGCCTCTGCTAATGAAGTTTAAGTACCAAGAAAAACATTCTCGTTACTACAATGAGAAGGCACAGAGAAAGAGAGAGACTGATGTATCTGAACCAGTATAGCAGATTAGATAGGTTTTCTGGGTAGGTTTGCAGGTTTCATTTTAATTGTGGAGAAAAAATATATATAAAATTCACCATCTAAGCCATTTTTAAGTGTGGTCTGTAGTAGGCTTAATTATATGTACATTTCTGTGCAATAAACCTCTAGGAATTTTTCATCTTACAAAATTGAATCTCTATGTCCAATGAACATTAACTCTCCTTCCCCCCTCCTCCCTGACCCTGGGAATTGCAATTCTTTCTGTTTCTAAGAGTTTGACTACTTTGTATGCCTCATATAAGTGGAATTATTGAGTATTTATTTGTGATCGGCTTATTTCAATTACCATAATGTCCTCAAATTTCCTCCATGATATACGAAATGACAAGATTCCCTTCTTTCCCATGGATGAGTATTATTACATTGTTTATGCATATATACTGCATCTTTATCCATTCATCCGTTAATAGAAACTTATGTTGTTTCTCTATCATGACTATAATGAGAAATGCTACAGTGAACAGGAGAATGCAAATCTCTCTTCAAGATCCCCTTTTCAATTCTTTTGGATATATACCCAGAAGTTAGAATTGCTGGAAGGTACGGTAATATTTTTTTTTTTGAGGAACCTCTATACTGCTTAGGCTTCCCAGATAGCACTCACTAGTGGTTAAGAACCCGCCTGCCAATGCAGGAGACATAAAAGACATGAGTTCAGTCCCTAGGTTGGGAAGATCCCCTGGAGAAGGGCATGGCGACCCACTCCAGTATTCTTGCTGCAGAATTCCATGGACAGAGGAGCCTAAGGGACTACAGTAGTCCATGGGGTCGGAAACAGCCAGAAGCAACTTCCCACGCATGCATGTACTGTTTATCAGAGCAGTTGCCTCATTTTATATTCCTATTAGCAGTGCACAAAATATGACTATTTTTGCAGATCTTTGTCGACATCTTTCACAATTTTTTCACGTCTTTTCACAAAGATGTCCATCCATGAGAAAGAAGGGAATCTTGTCGTTTGGCGTATCACGGAGGGAATTTGAGGACATCAAGCTAATTGAAATAAGCCGATCACAAATCACAACAAGTGGTAACAACAAAACCCTTGCTGTTTTCCACTTTTCTTCCCCCACAATGGCCATCCTAACAGGTGTGAGGTCAAGACTGTTAACAGGCCTTAACTCTGCTGACTGTTGGCCAGAGAGACCTATTCCTTGCTACACAAACCTCGCCATAGACAGGTCAGAAGGCAGCATCCCTCAGAGTGAGCCACTAAAAGCAGGATAGGGCATGCTTCGGGAGGGAACTGCAGCCCTTCTGTAACCTAACCTTGGAAGTGACCACTGTCACTTCACAGCCTCCTTTTCAGAGGGTGAAGAATCAAAACACGCAGCTAGGGAATCACCTAGGGGAGTTTGTTCCAGAGGGCAGGATCACTGGGAACCATCTGAGAGGCCCTACCACACAAATCTGTAGAAATGAATAGGAGAGAAGAATTGAAAATGCTGGCTAAGTAAAAACAAATTCAGTTCTGTGCTTTCTGGATTCTTTACTCCTACTGCCAACCAGATAGTAACAGAATTTACATCGTTTTTGAGTGCAGACTTTCCACTGTTTTTTATGATACCAAGTTTAGAAGTGCAGGATTTTAAGAAGGATTCTTCCAGAGAAACAGCTCAGCACCAGCCAAGGCTAATGAGCGAACACCATGGTACTATTTCTAGAAGTGCCACCTTTCTGGTGATCTTTTTCTTTAAAATTCCCCTGGAGGTCTGCGTTTATGTCCTTTGACTAGGAAATGTGCGGTAGCTCACTGCAGAAAGATGGAATCCCGCAGGAGGAGACCTTCTGCAAGATATTATTTATTCTCTTCTTCCCTACTTATTCTAAAAGGAAGGGAAATTGAAATAGAGGAAGCTTTGGAACACAGCATGAATGCAGAGCTTGTAACTGTCGTGTTACTTTTAGTTGAAACTTAAGCCTCCCTTATTCTTCCAGCAGACCCTTTGAAACTGTGCTGCCAATGCAGAGGAGACCACGTTATTTCAGAGTGACTACCTTTCCTGCAAATACTGCATCTAAGTTAATTAAAATGCCCATGTTGTTTTCTTTCTCAAGCCTTAACAGCTTTAAAGGGGGAAAAAAAAAAGCCGACAATTCACCTGCCAGGGGGAAAAAGGAAAGTCAAACAAATTGACAAAAAAATCATGGGCTGAATGTAATCATCACCGCATCCTCTAAGCTGTGCATTCCTTTTATCGGACCATTGTTTTCAGTTTGTTCTTTCTTTCCTTGTAGCATGCTGATGGCCAACCATCCATTTACCTCTAGATTTTAAAGACCATGTCATTATCATTATCAATTGCAACGTTTGGGAATTCGCTGCCCTTCTGAAAGGCCCCTGGGTTGCTGCTGTGAGCTTTGCCAGGTCTTGAGGGGAGATAAATGTGCTGTACCAGCCTAGCCTCACACGGGGGTGGAGTAGTAGATGGTCACAGACTGTGAAATAGGCAGAGAAGCCTCTTATGAAAGTGTTAAATTAGTATATTCAGGATTTTCCCTTGCTCCCTGCTTGTCTCCTACTTTGGAAATACTCTCTAGAAGGAGAGTAACTCATGCAAGCACAAGTAATTCCACAAGGATCCACTAATCAGGATCCTTTGTCCTTTATAAGGAAAAGGAAAGCAAATGATGGCAGACTGTTTCTAGAAACTGTACTTTCAATGTCGTACTACCCCCTCCCCTCTCTCTACACCCCTCAGGAGAACTCCTGGGAATCTATTGGAAATGATAGCATGATAGTGTAACAACCTCAGGTGGTACAAACCTGTGCTGGAAGCTGGTAGCCTATTCTCACTTGGAATGATTCATTTAATGTGTCAGCTTGACTAAGCTATAGTACCCACCTACTCCATCAAACACTAATCTACGTGTTTCTGTGAAGGTATTTTTCTGATGTTATTAATATCTACAGTCAGTTGATGCTACATGAAGGAGATTACACTTGATAATGTAGGTGGACCACACCCAATCAGTTGACCACCTGAAGAGTAAAACCTGACATTTCCCAGAACAGATAGTCTGTTTCAAGACTGCAGCGTCCATGCCTATTGTATACGTATTTGGAAAATATTTTGGAAATATTTTTTATCTTTCATTCCCTTATGCAATCCAATCCACTCTGCTTCTTAACTATTTCTGAGATGAGTGTAAGAGGGAAAATAGAAAGACATGGAAGAGCTTGAGTCAACAAGGCTTGCTCACCAGTGACATGTAGTGAATGAGGAACAAGAAGCATAAAACGACTTCCAGGTGTTTGCGTTAGATGCTGAGTTTTCAGAGATGCCTCTGACTGAGAGACAGAATACAGAGGAGAATGTTTTTCAGAGAAGATGGGTTTAATTTGGAAACTTTGATTTTGAGATATCTGTGAGACAGCCAAGAGAAAATAAACAGTAAATGCTGGAGTTAAAAGTTTAGGACTCAGAGAACTCTTGGTTAGGGATACAGATATAAGAGCCCATCAGCTTGTATGCATTCAGGCAGGAAATACCTGAGGCAACAGACAACGATGAGATGCCAAGAAACACGGTGTCAAGACCATCAGAAGACATAAAGGAAATCAGGAAGAGTTGAAATGACCTAGAAAGTATTTTATTTACTTCTTTCTTCTCACAGGAAGGTGCAATGTTGAAGATAGAAAAAAAAATTTAAGTTAAAAAAAAAAAAGATTTTAAAAGTCCCCATTAGTGTCAAAACTAGGAAGTTATTTGGCGATTTGACCAAGAGCAATTTCAGTGGTACGGAAGCCAGAAGGCTGTAAACCAAAGAATGAAAGTGAATTGGAAATAAACTGATTATGTCTCAGGGAAAAAAGGAATACAGTAGTAGCCAGAAGACAAAAAAGATTCAAAGAGGATTACTTGCTTTAATTGTGTGTGTGTGTGTGTGTGTGTGTGTGTGTGTGTGTGTGTGTGTGTGCGCATGCATGTGCGGATGCTCGGTCACTTCAGTCGTGTCCACCTCTTTGCCACCCTATGGACCACAGTCTCCAGGCTCCTCTGTCCATGGGATTTACGAACAGGGATACTGGAGTAGGTTGCTATTTCCTTCTCCAAGGGATCTTCCCAGCCCAGGGACTGAACCCACGTCCCCTGGTTGAGTGAATGAATTAATCAAATAGGGATCTGTGACCCAAAAATGGTCAATAGAATCTTAAAATCAAGGGAGAAACTAATAAATATTTTACACTAAGTGAAATTATGTTTACAAAAAAAAAATTAGAATCTTTGAAAGACCCTAAAATTTACTGCACTGGAAATGTTCAGGCAATTCTGTTAGCCCTGAAATGAGTATGCTACAGTGGGGTACAACCAACACACATCTAGTGTTCTGGTATATTCACCAGCACTTCAAGTACTAGACAAACTATATTGAAGAAAGTCCCTTATTTCTGACAAAAGAATAAAAACTTTACTAATACAATTGATTTCTAATTCTTTTTCTCTTTTTATTTAACATATGGCTTTGCACTAAGTGAGTTTTGTTGTCCCAGGGATGGCTTCAGAGTGGGCAGTTCAGATTAGCCCAGTATTAGGTCTCAGTATCTGAGAAGGTCGTAAACAGGGGAGATGAGCTGCATTTACTTTTAAGGAAATGTTCACAAGCATTATTTTTCATGAGAGTCAGGAGAAATAGCTGAGAAAGATCCTCAATGGGAGGTGTTCCATCTTAAAAGGTTAACACAGAAACAGGTGCCAAACCAAACAAACCACAAATATTTAAGCTGGAAAATGAAAGGAAAGAAAAAATAGATTCTAAATCTGTATTAAAAGTAATTCCATGTAGCTGTATAAAACGCTAGTGAGGGTTGCAGAATGAATCTTTAATGGGATCATTTATGCTTGTCCCAATGCACTATGTTTAGGATGAGAACTGCCTGCAAATCTTGATATACCATTTTATTGCACAAAAAACTGGCCACCATCTCACAGAACAGCCATTGTAAATTAGAAATATATTCTTTTTGGTTGAGCACAACACATTTGGAAATTTATGAAGTTACATAAAAGCACACGAAAGTATTTCTGAAACAGTAGTGACTTTCTTCTGGTCATGGGAACTGGGGCTGCTGGCAGTGTTGAGAACAACTCAACCTGAGTAGGCGTCCCCACTCCTCAGTATCCAGCTGGTAATGATTGGCTTGTTCCCCCTGGGGCTTTGCAGAAACTCCTCAACGACCATATAAGCTTCTGAATCCTGAGAGACAGTAATTTACATGAACATTGTTAGGCACGCTCCTGCCTGCGTGCGTGCCAAGGTGCTTCAGTCGGTCAGACTCTTTGTGACCCTATGGGCTGCAGCCCGCCAGTCTCCTCTGTCCCTGGGATTCTCCAGGCAAGAGTAGTGGAGTGGGTTGCCATGTCCCCTCCAGGAGATCTTCCCAGCCCAGGGATCAAATCCATGTCTGTAACATCTCCTGCTTTGGCCCGTGGTTCTTTACCACTAGTGCTACCTGGGAAGCTCAGGTATGCTTCTCTCCTCTTGTTATTGGACATGTTTTATGTACAGAAGACTTTATTATAGGTATGAAAATACATATCATGACAATGTCAGATGTTAGAAACTGTACAATCTGAGTTTTCATGACAAAGTTTACTTGTTTAAATGCAAAGTATATTTTCAATTTTTTAAATCTTGTTTTATCAAAGTATTAAAGATCTTGGACTTTTAAAAATAATGAGTAAAACAGGAGATTCCTCTTTCCCTAGCTCCATTTCACCAGGACTGCTGCTTGGTCCCAAAATAAACATTGATAAAAATCTTGAAGAATGGGTTCAACTTTGAGTTAGTCTTTTGAATAGTTTTTGGGTTAATATTGTTTTATATCAAAATAAAAAAACAAATTTAGCAACCTAATTCCCAGATTTATGGTGATCACACGAACTAAGCCTTCAAAACACAGAACACTAGAGAAAAAATGATAATTATATTTTGTTTTTACAAAGTTAAATCCAATTATATATGAAAGGTATATCTAGATTTAAATAGACTCAAGCCCTTAACTTAGTCTAATAGAAAACAGTTTCAAATTAATAACTAGGAAGTTGAAGAGGACAGAAAAATCATTAGCATTGAAGAGAATACTAGAGGGGTAAAATCTAGGATTGGAAACATAAAGAGTAAATTTTAACAGATAATTAAAGTGGTCTGGAGGAATTCATTTCTGTTATAGCTTCTACTAACTTGAGAATTGGTGATGAAATAATGGAGAAAATAAAAGCTGACTGACATCTAGAAAAATAATGACAATTTCTCACTTTATGTAGATGAAGCTGATATCTCTGCTAAATGCAAAATAATATAGCCCAAATATGCCTGACCATGAATGTGGACTAAATGGAACAATGGAGAATTGCTCATCAAATATATCTCAGGATGAAGTTGCTTATACTTATTGAATAGAACATTGACTATAATATAAAACAGCATATCCAATAACATTTAAAAAGTCTTGAAGTTTTGAGAATTCTTAAGATATCCACTATAGGAAATCTAGCGAAGATTCTTGAACAACACTGCAGATATGTTTTAAACATCACACTAAAAAATGGCAGACAGAACAGATTTTGTTTGTAAGGAAGTGTAAATACTCCTGTCATATTGTATTATACTGATTTCTCTAATGATACTCCACCTCCAAAATATAGGCTTTTTAACTGTCAAATGTTTGTTCATTATTGTCAGTTCTTTGAGAATTACTATTGTTACTCAGCTTCTTATGCAGAGGTACAAAGAATATTTATCTTTGAGAGATTTTATTCCAGTTGAGAAATTAAGAAAAAGCAGAAAATATCTTTTCTAGAGATTGAAGAAACAGGAAAAGGGAAAACTGATTAGAAGCCTTTATAAGATACAGTTAGATGACATATAAAATTTCATGTTACTCTAGTGATATGTTTTAAAATACCCAAAATTCTTAATATATATATATTTAATTTTGAATAAAAATTCTAGAATTAATATATATAATTAGTTTTTCTACAAATGAAACCCCATTTAATATTATTTTTTTAATTACAGAATTTTTTCCTCCTAATTATATTGGGCAAAAATGTCTTCTATATATCCAAAATTAATTGGTAAATTAATCTACTTTTCAAGGCTTCCATTAGCTTTAATAAGCAAATTAATTAGAGGACCATTGGTTTTCTGATACTGTAGAAAAATAACCTATTAGACTGAAAAGTCATGTCCAATTCTTTGCAACCCCATGGACCTGTCCTTTGTCCATGGGATTTCCCAGGCAAGAATACTGGAGAGGGCTGCCATTTATTACTCCAAGTGATCTTCCTGCCAAGGATAGAACTAGCATCTTTTTCATTTCTTGCAATTCTAGGTGAATTCTTTAGCACTGCACCACCTGGGAAGCACCTACTAATATATAGGATATATGAAAAGCAATAGGAGACATTGCTGAGGTTAGATTTTTAAGAAGTCTTTGACTTCTGTCGTGTTGCCTTGCTCTAAAGAGAGCCAGCTGCCATGTTTTAAGCACGTTATGAAGAGCCCAACATGGCAAGGAACTGGCCAGTAGCCAGTGATGACCTGAGGCCTGTCAATAAACACTGTGACCCAAGAAGTCTTTCTTTTCTAGAGATTGAATAAGCAGAGAAAGGGAGAACTGATTAGAAGTGATTAAAAGATAAAATTAGATGAAATAAAATTTCATTACTTTAGCAACTATGTTTGAAAATACCAAAATCCAAAAGCTATATATATTATATGTAATATGTATTATATGTGGAAGCAGATATTTCCTCAACTAAGCCTTAAGTTGACTCCATGAAAGCAACACCTGTGAGAAACCCTGAAGAGCAAGCACCCAATTCTTGACCCCTAGAAACTTTGACATAATAAATTTTTTTATTTAAGCCACTACATTTGAGGGTTATTTATAATGTGATAATAGATAACCAATACATCATTTAAATTTTTTACTCAACTCTAGCTCATCCATAGGAGATTTTGGTGTCTTGCAGAAATTGTACTGTGTCCTCAGCTGAAACATTTATACAAAGTATTTGTGTACAAGTAACACTAGGCTAAAGACATAATCAAAGATAATATGAAGGAAAGGAGATCTAGTCAAAGGGAACTTAAAATCTGAGTGGTAACAAAAACAAGGAAAAAGGGGTTACTTCCTTACTTTGCTTTGGCTATGGAGTCTTGGTAATGAGAGCTGTGGGATATTTTACCCATGATCTTGGGTAAGCACTAACCCTAGCACTGAGAAATTCATTATTTTATTGTTCTTTGATTTTACAAGCTGGTGTTTCCAAATTACTTCTGTTCTCATTTTCTTAAAAGAACTATTGTACTTTTCAAGGCACTGAGTTATAAGATTAAAAAAAAAGTTTTCTTTATTTTTTGTGCTTTTTATGTATTATTTGTGTGAAAGTATTATAAACCTATTACAGTACAGCACTATATAGCCAGTTAGGTTAGTTGAGTACCTAGACTAATTTGTTGGACTCAACAAACAAAACTGGGTTTAACAAATATACTCTTGGAATGGAACTCACTTGGGTGTAGGGGGCTTACAGTATGTATAACTGAATCACTTTGCTGTACAGGAGAAATTAGCACAGCATAATAAATCAACTGCAATTCAATAAAATAAATTTGAAAGAAATAAGTAAAAATTCTAGAAAATATAAAGAAATTAATCTAATCCAAACAAAACCTCTGATGATTCCCAACTGGCAACTCCTCCTTCAAAAGACCTTTTTGTATGGCTCCAAATCAGGTTTCTTCGTCAACCTTTCCTCTTCATCAATGCAGATTTAACAGGAACTGAAAAGGGAGAAGCAGTCAGATCAGAGCAATGTGTGTGTCGGCATTCTAGCACATAATTCTAGCACAAAGGCCAGCCCTGAGCCTGCTGTGTCACAAGTCCTCCAGCGAATGTTTCTGTGTATTGATGGCCCTTTCTCTTCCTTATGCAAGTTTAGGGCTATAAGATTCCCACTGGAAATAAGCTGTGGCAGCTGTATTTTAATCATATGTCAAGTCTCAATTATTGGTAGTGTCTGTGTTAAGGTTTCTGAATCTCAATAGGAAAAAAAAAAGTTGAGATCTTATTAACACTGACTGCCATTTTCCTGGGACAGGATAGTGGTGTGACTAAGACATTTTCATCTACTTGTCATCTCTAATGTGTGCTGTCCACCCTGAAATTCCATGGACATTCAAGTATAGTAAATGCTCCATTCTTGTTTGATGATGTTTGAGTGCCAAGAGCAAAGGATAACTATAGTGAATTTGTAATGGCTGAAGATATGTCTATCTTTCCTTGTCCAAATGGATGTCTTCTACTTGAACTTGATAAAGTATATCTAATCGTCTAACCCAGATATGAAAAAGTGTATTATACCTACAAAGGACTTCATTCATGAATCACTAATGAGAGGTCTAAGTGGGAGGGGAACAAAAAAAATAAAACTTAAAATGTAGGCAAGTCACAATTGTGGAATGAACCAAAACTGTGTTTCACTTTTTCCACTTTCACCTTGCTGTTCCCTTAATATAACTTTAACATGAAAATCTCTAGACATAAGGCAAAAAAAATAAAAAGAATAGTGGGCACTTCAAAATTTCCAGTACCTGAGAAATTTTTGTCCCAATTAGTGATCTGTTATTATATTGCAAAGATTCAGAGAATATAATAATGACCCTCATGTCTTTCACTCCTTATGCTCTAGCCCCGTATTATCCCATTAGAGACACAGAGTGTGTTCAAGGGCTCATAACACCCAGATCTGTCAGATGTGGGAAGTAGCTATTAATTCTAACGTCTTTTGTATTAACACATCAACTCAAAAGAATCTGACAGAATTGAGCTAATGGATCATACATCCTCTGTTTTCATAGAACATGTCAGTATCACCTGTATTTCCAAAACAACCTTCAAAAGTTGCTTTTAAGTTCATGTGGAGTATAGAAAGAAGTTTGAGAAAGTTTCTCAGTGAAAGTACCCAGTGCTCACCAAATTCACAGAACCCCTGTCATTTTCAACTGCGAGTTAATTAAATACCTGCTACTTGCAGAGTCTCATTTTTACTTCCCTCCAACATTGCAAAGCTCATAAAACTCCTTATCACTGTGATTTCCTGAATTCTTTATGTACAAATTCAATTTTTCTACAGAAGTTTTTTCTGTTGACTCTCAAGTCTTCAAGTCTCTTCAGAGATTTAGGATAATGTGAGGGTTTTCTAAGCGACATTTTCCCAATCTTCCAGAATGTTTCCATGGGAACATTGATGAGAGACAGAACATCATAACCATTAGGAACACTTCCCCAATCCCACCTGCAATCCCAAGGTTCTAGAGCTTTAGATCCACTCGTTAGTATTCCATGACAGGCAAATCTACAGTCACAGTGTACTCTCTCCTCAGTCTAAACAGAAAGCTCTTTTCCTTTACTTTGGTGCACCATTGTGGAGGTAGTGATTAAGACCAGCATCTCGGAAGGTCAAAGGAAAAGCCTTCTCTCCATATTCTTAGGGAGAGAAAACTGAGAAGATTGTATTGTGTCATAGCTTTCTCTTGAGATGTGTCTGGATGGGACAGACTTTCATATATTCAAAAAGAGCACTTAACAGCTCTTGAAAACTCACAAAGGGGAAATGTATTCAGGATTGGAAAGAACTCTTCATTTTACAAAAAATAAAATCATGCATCCCTTTAAGTGGTTATTTAAAGTTTATTAAGAAATTTATCCAGTGAGAAACTCAATGCTAAACTTTTCACATTACTCAATTAAGTATCAGAAACTGTATGGAAAATGAAAGATTATTCCTGGGGTCCAGCCCCAGTGGATCCAGGGTGATTCGAAGGGAAGACAGATAGGCGAGGAAAACTTATTTATTTAGAGATATAAGATTAGATTAGGAAGAAATAGTATAGTAGGAAATTTAGGTGGAGAAAAAGAGGCTGAATAACTTGGTTTACGGGGAAAACCAATAAAACCTCAAGACAAGAGGTTTGCACCATCTACGTTAGGCCACCAGCGTCCGCTTGAATATTGAAGGGTGCCCCGCCTTAGGCTCCCTTTCGCGTGGATCTTAGCAGCCAGGGCAAGTAAGTGGACGTGGAGAGCCTCCCCGCTCCAGATGGGAATTCAGCCGAAAAAGGGGAGAAAAGAATGACATGGGGAAGCCCAGCATTGGTGCAAGACTCCAAAATCTTTATTTTTCAAAATCAGCTTATATACCCCAAGTTGTACATAAAGAAATAGTGGAATATGCAGAGTTATGCAGGGGCAGCAGTCCTGACCCTCACTGAGACAAACAAGGCTTTCTTTTTGCATACCCTCCCATATACAAAAGGTCTCAGTTGGTTTACATTATCTTCTGGCCAAGAGGCCTGTTAACATTTTTATGGCTCTCTTCCTGGATAATTGTCTATCAACCAGAAAACTCCGTTTCCCTAGAAGAGTTTTTTCTTTACTCTGCATCACCCTCAAAGTATTAAATAAAGTTACATTCCTGTAGAACAAAGGCGCAGTGGGTTATAACAAAGAAAGTACTTAACTCAAAGATCTAATGTTGCTAATACCAGGTCTACTGCCTGTTTTTCTATATACCAACTATATCTAAAAATAAAAGATATGAAAATTTGGCAGCAAGTATTGGCTCAACAAATGAAACTTTTAATCAGTCCTATTCTAATGATTTTGACTCTTCAGAAGCCCCTACATTCCTAGGATGTTTTAAGCTTCCTGTGCCTCCTGCAGTCAGGAGGCCTCAAACAATCACATGCGCAGCTGTAGGAGTCCTGCAGGCAGGCTAGAAAGCCATCAGAGGGGTTTTTGGATCTAAACACTGGTATTATGCCCAGGAGATTTATTATCTAAAAGCTCTAATTTTTTCTAGAAAAAGGTGGTGGGGGACAGCCCCCTGTTAATGACAGAAAAGTAGGTGGAAAGCAGAACACAGTAAAGCAGGCAGACTCTGGTCTTGGGGGATGGATGCTCAGGAAATTCCAGGGGGAACCCCTGAAGCCTGATCACGTCCTTGTGTTTTGTCAGGCTTCCTTCTGCATGACCTTGTCACGGGAGGGATTCCTCACGCTGGCCCCCAGCAGATTATAATAATAAAATGATACTTGCATGTCCACTTTTATTTTCAGTTTGTAATTTACTAGACATTTAAAACCTTGTTTAGTTAAAAGGCTGAAACCTCCCTCAATTCCCTTCAATAGCCTTGACTTTCATCACTGTGATAATCATTTCCTCTTTGGTAGATGAATAGATACATACATGGATGGATGGTTGGATAGTTGGATGGATGGATGGATGGACACATAGATAGATCTTCATATATCTTTTCTCCATTTCTATGGTACCTACCTAGTCCAAGATCCATCATCTCCAAATGACCTTCTTCTGCCCTAGGCTCAGAATAGACCCTTTTTTCATCTGTTCCTCCCAATACTCTTCCCAGCCTCCTTTCATACTATTGCCCATTATTTTTCTTGCTCTTTAAGCTGCATCCACGCTCTCTTCCCACATTTTCACCAATTCCTTGTGGTTACTCTTAATACTAAGCCTTTTACACCTCTTACTATTATGTGTGTGTGTGTGTGCATGTGTGTGTGTGCTCAGTCCTGTCGAGTCTTTGCAACTGCATGGACTGTAGCCCATAAGGCTCTTCTGTCCATGGGATTTTCCAGGCAAGAAATACTGGAATGAATTGCTATTTCCTTATCCAGGGGATATTCCCCACCCAAGAATTGAACTCAGGTCTCTTGCATCTCCTGCATTGGTGGGCAATTTCTTTACCACTTGAGCACCTGAGAAGGCCCTTCTTCCCACTGTTTCTCATGTTGTTTCTGATAGCTTTTCTTATTTAATACAATTACTTTCTTTAGCTTAATAGTTCTCCAAAATTTTAATTGAACCCACAACAGTAACATTTTTTCACTTAAAGTCTAATTAAAGTGAATACACAGACACTCATAAACACACATTATATTTGGTTATGCTTATAAATGATTATGAAGCTTCCCCACTAAAAAAATGTTTTCAATAATATTTTTCTCAAAAATGCAATTATTATATGCCATGATTTGAAAGTCCTCTGCTTCCAGATTTTAGTCACTCTCTCTTCAAAATATAAATGGTTATTGTAGTTGAAAAAAGATACTTCACAAAGGTGCATACTCAGAAAAGCAGAATTTAGAGCCAGACTAGCTATATTAATCTGGCTGAACCACGTGTGATCTTTGAGAGGATTACTAACTTCTCTATGCCCTGTTTACTCATCTGAAAATTGGCATAATTGTATCACCCTCAGCAGAGCTTTGATGAATAAATGAGTGAATATGTACAAATCAGTAAGAACAGAGCCTGGTAGAGATGAAGTGCTATATTAATGCCAGCTAGCACAGTTGTATTTATAAACTCAGAATTATAGCATAGCACTTTGCATACTTCTGGCTTCAAATTTTCTACTTTACTATGAATTAACATGGAGTGATAATATTTTATAAAGTGTGATGCTAACTCTGTATCCTTGCCACATAATCATTCTTGTAAATCTTAGCCAAGCTGCCACTATATGAGTTTTACCAATATAATTTACCCATTATTTTCTTTAGCTTAACAGTCTCCCAAATTTTCAGTGACTACAATCACAAAATTAAAGAATGCTTGCTCCTTGGAAGAAAAGCTATGACAAACCTAGACAGTGTATTAAAAAGCAGAGACATTTTCCTGACAAAGGTCCATATAGTCAGAGCTATGGTTTTTCTAGTAGTCATGTATGGGTGTGAGAATTGAACTATAAAGAAGGCTGAGCACCAAAGAATGGATACTTTCGAACTGTGGTGCTAGAGAATGTGGTGTTTGAGAGTCCCTTGGACAGCAAGGAGAACAAACCAGTTAGTCCTAGAGGAAATCAACCCTGAATATTCATTGGAGGGACTGATGCTGAAGCTCCAATCCTTTGGCCACGTGATGCAGAGACAACACACTGGAAAAGACCCTGATGCTGGGAAGGATTGAGGGCAAGAGGAGAAGGGGACAACAGAGCATGAGATGGTTGGATGACATCACTGATTCAAAGTTTGAGCAAGCTCCGGGAGATAGTGAAGGACAAGGAAGCCCAGCATGCTGCAGCCCATGACGTCATAAAGAGTTGGACATGACTTAGTGACTGAACAACAACAACAATGTATCTATAAAATGTTTAAAGTCAAATGTCCTGTACATCTTTTCTTTAGTCAAGTGGCTCACAAAAATTATTACTTTGCTATTTCACTATTAAAACATAATTTTACAAATACAATAAATTCAAGTCTGTTAGAAACATCTGTTCTTCCATCCAACTGTATAGCAAACATCTTACATTGTGAGTTTCTAATACTTCTCCAAAAATTAAACAATATTTTCTCTTTGTCAGTCTTTGCTGCCAAAGGATGTGTTTGCTTCCATCTTATTGTTTTCTGTATCTGGTTGAAGTCTTTTAGATCATAAAAGCCAAGATGTGCTCTACATTCTGTTAATAACGGAAAATTTCAAGAAAAGTTTCTAAACACTAGTCCTGGTGCTAAGTGAAAGCACAGAGTACTGGACTAGACATCAAGAAATATTACAGATAATTGAGAACATTACAGAATGTGTCCTCAAGTTCTCTGTTGTTAGGCTCTCTAGTCTTATAAGCTAATTTCTCAGGCCATTTTCCACATTCTAGGGGTGGATCATAATTGCTTTACTTCACTATGTGTCCTAGGAAGAACTCCACCGAGATTGAGAGAGTCAACTGTGCCATTTTCTCAGTTATTCCCAGGTGGCACAGTGGTAAAGACTCTGCCTGCCAATGCAGGAAACCCAGGAGACCACGGTTCAGTCCCTGGGTGTGGAAGATCCCCTAGAGAAGGGAATGGCAACCTACTCAGTATTCTTGCCTGGAAAATCCCAAGGAGAGAGAGGCCTGGCAGGCTACAGCCTATGGGCTCACAGAGAGTCCGACACAGTGGAGCAACTGAGCGCTCATACATTTATTCTCTATGTTTTTAGTGTGTTCTTCAGTCTGTGATGTCCACATAGTCACTTTTCCCAGGCAGTCCATTAATTTGTAAGGATTCATTTAGTTGACAATACAGTCTTATCTAATATGACCTGGGAAGAAGGGTATTGTGATATATCTCAATATACCAACAGCACACATCGGAGTGCACACGCATCATTGTCAGCCTCTTGGTAGAGAACTTCCACTTTTCCTTCACTTTTCCTTCCTGGTCAGATGTGACTTCCTTCTAAATGTAGATAAATAAACATATGTGAATTCTATTAGCTTCTCTAGGGTGTGAGATACTAACATCTCTATTAGTATCTCATTTCTACTTTGGAGGCCACTTCTTTAACTCTTTCTTCAACCACCTCTTCTTCCTTGTCAGGGCCATCAGTGATAGTGGAGAAGCCATATCCTAACCTATGGACTCTGTATGGAAATGTATCCTTTCAAGGGGTCATCATGTTGCTTTTCCACTCTTGACAAACTCAACATGAGAATTGTATAGACTTGTCTAGCAATGGTCATTATTCCATATTGCTGAGGAAAAACAGATGAATTGGTTTTAATCTGGCATCCTAAATACTCCCCGATTTTGAGTTACCATCAACACACATCCTTTACTTTTCATTTTATTCATTTTTAGTTGGAGGCTAATTTCTTTACAATATCGTGTTGGTTTCTGCTGTACATCAGCACGAATCAGGCACAGGGACACATATGTCCTCTCCCTATTGAACCTCCTTGCCACCTTCCCCATCCCACCCTCCAGGTCATCACAGAGAGCCAGATTTGAGCCCTGAGTCATACAGCAAACTCCCACTGACAATCCATATCACGCATGGTAATACGTATGTTTCAGTGCTACTATCATTCTTTACCTTTTAAAGTGGTTGGATGTTTTTCAAATTACATCTTTTGGCTTTATTCTGACATTCTCTTATCCTAAAATTCACAAGTTTCTCTCAAATTAAATTGGAAGATGCTCAGAAAACTGGGTTTGAAAAGAGATAGACAGTCACGGAATACAAAATTTAGAAATGATCCTTTAAAAGAATTCAGTAAAGACAAAAATTACCCAAATAAGTTTCATTTATAAATCCCTCTCAGAGTAGTTTGGCTAAGCAGTGATTAGCTTGACAGACATGATAACTGTCTAGAAATGTTGTAAGGCATGCACATTAAGAAGAAAATTTTTCAACTAGAATTCAAAGCATGAAGTTAAGGGATGGCAAAATGTATGCTTTGTTTCTGGCAACTTTTAGAATAAGAAATGAAACTTTTTCAAGGGAAAAAGTTAAAGAAATAATCATAATAATCACCTATGGCTCCTACTTACATAGGACAAAACATTCTTGAGGTTATGTTGTGAAGAATAGTCCTGAAACCCTCAAACTATCTATTGGACTGGTTGAATTACTTGATTTTTCCACATTTGATTTTTTAAATTCAATCAATTTCCAGCCAGCTTTTCTACTTTCCCATCTGTTTTTAAAGCAAAACTTAGCACAAATCTGTGGAGGATGAAGTTTGTTTTGTTTCTTTTCAATCTAAGTTTTAGTGAGTCATGTCTAGGCTAAATTCCAGGTTGAATGGATCATCAAAACTCAGCCTCACACCCACATGTTTTCTTCAGTTCAGAGCAGAGCATCTTGTCTTTCTTGTTACATTACGTTTCAACCATAGAAATAGATTTACTATGCTCAAAAGCATCCAAACAGCATGTGCATTTTTGAGCTTCCTCACTGAAGAGGCAGTTAACAGGCATTTCAATCTGTTCATCTCTACCAAGTACTACATTCTCCACTGTGTTAACCCTGGGGGCTTCCTTGCTTGGTGGCTCAGATGGTAAAGAATCTGCCTGCAATGCAGGAGACTCAGGTTCCATCCCCAGGTCAGGAGGAGCCACTGGAAAAGGGGGTGGTAACCCTAGTACATTTTGAAACTCTGTTTATTCTGAATCTTAAAGTTCTTATTTAAATGGATTTTAAACGTTTTCTGTAGAATAATCTGGCACATGATGACAAGTACGTATAAACAACCTTTACACATTTAGCATTTGGATGATGTTCTAGGGAATCATGATTTCAAATCTATCTCATTGGGTTACAAGAATTCATTATTATTATATCACAGTAACTATTCATAGTCATTCTTTTATTCACCCTAATAAAGAATGCATTTGCCCTTGAAGTTTGAGAGAAAGTTAATAGAAAACACTGTCCATGAATTAGAACAAAATTTCCACACAAGTATAACAATCCTTAACAACTGACACAAAAATAACAGGAGGCTCAATTGAGAAATAATGCATGAGAAAGGGTTGACATATACAAAGAACTCAATAAATACTAGTTGTTATTATTAGACTTGGCACGCTAAAATATTCTGATTTTTTAAGTTTCTAAAGGAAGGCATGAGACAGTGAAATACTGCCTTTTGAAACTAAAACTATGACTGATTTAGGAAAAATAAAGTTCATTTTAAGAATAGCAGTGATCATCGTGCATACGCTTACAATTAATATAAAGATTTATAAAGAAATGTGCATAGGAACTGAGAAATATGCACCCAAGATGCTTGGATATCAATTCAAAATGTTTGCCGAATTCTTACTGAAACACTGTGGCAAGTTACTCACTTAATGTGCTATACTTAGGTAAAATTTAAGAATCTGCAGTTAAGAAGTTTTGTTACAAAAAGGAAAACTCACACCCAGGATCTGCCTCTGAAAAACCTGAACTTCTCTGACTACCGTTAAAAACGGAATCCCTTCAGGCGATGTCAAATTATTTGTCTATGATTAAGCAGTTGCTAATTTCTAGAAATGAATTCTAAAATTATAAATGTAAATTGAGTATTCTTTAATAGATTATAAATTTCTTAAGGGCAAGGGTTATACCTTCTGTCTCCTTTGTTTATTTAATACAAATAGTATATTACCTTATAGATGTTATTTTCATAACTGCAATGATAATGTTCAAAATAAAACATGTGGAGGGAAGTAGTATAATTTGATATCATTTCAGGTCTTAAATCTTTATTTTTAACAGTTTTACCAAGATATAATTGATAGACAATGCATGTATTAAAGGGCTTCCCTGTTAGCTCAGCAGTAAAAGAATCCTCCTGCAATGCAGGAGGTGTGGGTTCCATCTCTGGAAGATCCCCTGGAGAGGGTCATGGCAACCCACTCCAGTTGCCTGGAAAATCCCATGGCCAGAGGAGCCTGGTGGGATACAGTCCATGAGGCTGACTAACAGTTTCTTTTATAGAGCAAAGATGGGGGTGTGAGGAGGTAAAGTACAAAAAGGTGATAAATAGTTGCGAAGATTTTCTGGAACTAGAAAGACTCTGGAAGAAATGCATTAATTTCTTTTTTCCTGTAGCAATTCACAGGTGGGCCTGGAAGTGAGACTTCAGACTCTGGAAGAAATGCATTAATTTCTTTTTTCCTGTAGCAATTCACAGGTGGGCCTGGTCAGAATGTTCCCTGTGAGTTTTAAAAGAGATAATCTATCTTAATGTTTAGTCATGTGAGGCAGGGCTCCCAGAGATGGGTCATTACATTTACTTCAAGATATAGGCAACATCCCTTTAGTGATTAACTTGCAGCAAATGCAATAGAATACAAAGGTTAAAATAAAAGAAATGGGCCCAAAATGGAGTCAGATTTGTTCTTCCCTATTAAACTGTGACACAGTTAATACTGGACATAGAACAACAGGCTGGTTCCAAATCCAGAAAGGAGTACATCAAGGCTGTATATTGTCACCCTCCTTATTTACCTTTTATGCAGAGTACATCATGAGAAATGCCAGACTGGATGAAGCATAAGCTGGAATCAAGAATTCAGGGAGAAATATAAATAACCTCAGATATGGAGATGACACCAACCTCAAGGCAGAAAGTGAAGAAGAACTAAAAAGCCTCTTGATGAAAGTGAAAGAGTAGAGTGAAAAAGTTGGCTTAAAACTCAACATTCAGAAAACTAAGATCATGGCGCCCAGTACCATCATTTCATGGCAAATAGATAGGGAAACAATGAAAACAGTAACAGACTTTATTTAGGGGGCTCCAAAATCACTGCAGATGGTGACTGCAGCCATGATTTTAAAAGACGCTATGGAAGAAAAGCTATGACAAACCTAGACAGCATATTAAAAAGCAGAGACATTACTTTGCCAACAAAGGTCCATTTGGCCAAAGCTATGGTCAGTTTTCATTCCAATCCCAAGAAAGACAATGCCAAAGAATGCTCAAACTACTGCACAATTGCACTCATCTCACATGCTAGTAAAGTAATGCTCAAAATTCTCCAAGCCAGGCTTCAGCAATATGTGAACCGTGAACTTCCTGATGTTCAAGCTGGTTTTAGGAAAGGCAGAGGAACCAGAGATCAAATTGCCAACATCTGCTGGATCACGGAAAAAGCAAGAGAGTTCCAGAAAAACATCTATTTCTGCTTTACTGACTATGCCAAAACCTTTGACTGTGTGGATCACAATAAACTGTGGACAATTCTGAAAGAGATGGGAATACTGGACCACCTGACCTGCCTCTTGAGTAATTTATATGCCGATCAGGAAGCAACAGTTAGAACTGGACAGGGAGAAGCAGACTGGTTTCAAATAGGAAATGGAGTACATCAAGGCTGTATATTGTCACCCTGCTTATTTAACTTCTATGCAGAGTACATCATGAGAAACGCTGGACTGGAAGAAACACAAGCTGGAATCAAGATTGCCAGGAGAAATATCAATAACCTCAGATATGGAGATGACACCACCCTTATGGCAGAAAGTGAAGAGGAACTAAAAAGCCTCTTGATGAAAGTGAAAGAGGAGAGTGAAAAAGTTGGCTTAAAGCTCAACATTCAGAAAATGAAGATCATGGCATCCAGTCCCATCACTTCATGGGAAATAGATGGGGAAACAGGGGAAACAGTGTTTTTTTTGGGGGGGGGGCTCCAAAATCACTTCAGATGGTGACTGCAGCCATGAAATTAAAAGACACTTACTCCTTGGAAGAAAAGTTAGGACCAACCTAGATAGCATATTCAAAAGCAGAGATATTACTTTGCTGACTAAGGTCCATCTAGTCAAGGCTATGGTTTTTCTTGTGGTCATGTATGGATGTGAGAGTTGGACTGTGAAGAAGGGTGAGCACCGAAGAATTGATGCTTTTGAACTGTGGTGTTGGAGAAGACTCTTGAGAGTCCCTTGGACTGCAAGGAGATCCAACCAGTCCATTCTGAAGGAGATCAGCCCTGGGATTTCTTTTGAAGGGATGATGCTAAAGCTGAAACTCCAGTACTTTGGCCACCTGATGCAAAGAGTTGACTCATTGGAAAAGACTCTGATGCTGGGAGGGATTGGGGGCAGGAGGAGCAGGGGACGACAGAGGATGAGATGGCTGGATGGCATCACTGACTCAATGGATGTGAGTCTGAGTGAACTCCGGGAGTTGGTGATGGACAGGGAGGCCTGGCGTGCTGCAGTCCATGGGGTCACAAAGAGTCGGACATGACTGAGCGACTGAACTGAACTGAACTGATTACACTGTGAAAATTTATGTGCATATCTTTATATGGATATAGGTAATCTTCCCTGATGGCTCAGTTGGTAAAGAATCTGCCTGCAAATCAGGAGACCCTGGTTCTATTTCTGGGTATAGAAGATCCTCTGGAAAAGGGACAGGTTACCCATTCCAGTGTTCTTTGGCTTCCCTTGTGGCTTAGCTGGTAAAGAATCTGCCTACAATGCGGGAGACCTGGGTTTGATCCCTGGTTCGGAAGATCCCCTGGAGAAGAGAAAGGTTACCCACTCCAATATTCTGGCCTAGAGAATTCCATGGACTGTATAATCCATGGGATCTCAAAGAGTTGGACACGACTGAGTGACTTTCATGTTCACCAAAAAGATCTATGAATGGACAAAAACACCTTAGGAGATGTCCAACGTTATTAGTCATCCAAGACAGTTAAACTAAAACTATATTAAAATTTCACTAACTTCAAATTGACCTACTGTTTTAATTCCATCATAAATAAAACAACACAGAATTGTTCAGAAATTGTCAATCTAATGCTAAAATGTATATGTCAAAACAAATAATCTAAACAATTTTTAAAAAGAAAAACAAAGTTGGAAAACTAACAGCATCTTATTTTGAGACTTAGCTATAAAATTACAGTAACCAAGTCCATATGATAGAAATAGTAACAAATCTGTAGATTAATAGATCAAAATAGAGACAGAAATAGACCTAAACATCTCAAATCGACTGATTTTCAACAAAAGTTGAATTTTTTTTCAGGAGTGAATGAACTAAATTTAGGACAAAATGTTTATTATCCTCCAATATTTATATGTTGAAGATCTAACTCCCAATGTGATGGTATTTTAGAGATGGGGACTTTAGGACATAATAGCAAAAAAGAAGAAAGAAAGAAAAAAGATTATACAGGTAAGACAACAAAACCACAAGCCAAAACCCTAAAACTATATCAATGATAAGCTGAACATCATCAAAAAAATGCAAGATCATTATTAAGAAAATGGAAATATAGACGGCACTTACTGGCTAAAGGACTGCTAAGGACTGGTACTGCAAATATATATCTGGATGATGAGATTTAGCAATGATGAGATTTGATACATTATAAAATGTATATATAAAAATTTAAATATAGAATCATAAAAACATATAAACATATAATAAAACTTCAGAATAACTACTGTTTGCTGCTGCTGCTGCTGCTGCTGCTGCTAATCCCTATTTATTCAAAGTTTCTCCTAGAACCAATAACTTCGGCATCCAAGGCCTTGGACCTTATCATAAATACAGCATCTTGGAACCCACCCTGGAGCAGCTGAATCAGGACCTGCATTTTAAAAGCTTCCCTGACTATTCAACTTCACATTAACATTCGAGTCCAAGCCGGCATGTTTCCAGGCAGCTCAGAGCTTACATTGAGATCCCTAGGCTACTTCACAAGATGCCAGCATCCCTGAAGATGTTCTCCAACTGGAGAATCTTATCCACGAATATTTTTCATTCTAAGAAGAGTTTAGTGGCCTTCCCTGAATCTTGACCTAGCTCTGAGTTTTTTTAGGAATCCATTTCTTTCTTGCTTTTAAACCATGGCAGGAACAGAAATCCATCAAAATCCTAGCTGCCCTGTCAATGCCATTAGAACCTTGTCCTTTCCCCTAAGCAGAGAGGAATCTGTTATCTGCCTGCCTGCCTGCATTCACCTAAGCCTTTTGTCCTTTGAAGTTATAGATTTCATGTGTATCATTTTCAATGAATAATTACTGTTTATATCTAACTGCTTCCTTTAGTAGCTCACCAAGTTTAACACATTAATTTTTGAAACTGCTCTCAGTTTTGGAGCAATTCTCCTCCAGTCCCTAAAAATCCAATCTGAAAATCGTTTACATGTACCAGAAACATGCTCCGATGACACTTGCAAAGTGGCTTATTCAGTGTATGATGCTTTGTCACTTAGCATCTGTTAAAAAGTTAAAGGGCATCCTAAATTAAAGGACATAAAAGTGTTTTTAATGATCAATATTCTGCGTTCACATCAAATAACTGGAAGAGAAAAATGTACCAAATAAAGGAATTCTTGCTCTTTTCCTCTTGTTCTAAAATCACATGAGGTTAGAAGTGGAA
This sequence comes from Capricornis sumatraensis, assembly GCF_032405125.1. NCBI lineage: Eukaryota > Metazoa > Chordata > Mammalia > Artiodactyla > Bovidae > Capricornis > Capricornis sumatraensis. The sequence goes on from NC_091080.1 coordinate 19,993,410, forward strand.
GGAATTGAGCAAAATCAGAAACGATATACATTTAACTCTGATAGACATTATATTTAAAAGTAAATGAAATGGTCACTGCCTGTTCTTCTTCGTATACATGAAACCACAATGTTGTATGTAACAGCTACACAAAAGCAAGCTGTAGTGTAAAATCTCATGTTGGGTTGATATATTGGTTAGTAATTAAAGGTTGCTTATTCATGCCTAGGTATTAAGTTACCTGGGCCTTACATTAGAACTGCCAATGTATTAGAGTTAGACAGTCTTTTCATTCCAGACCATCGTGTAAAGTCCTCACTAACTGCATCTTCTCTATATCTTAATGTATCTTGAAAGTGAAAATATCAGCTTGTGTATATTTTTTTAAATAGCTCCCAAAGATGACATTACAAGTCTTCCTTTTAATAGATTTCAAATTAGACGCTAAAGGTTTCTGTTAACATAGATAGAATTTTATTCACTTTTATAAGGATTAGCAAATCCCAGAGAGAAAACAGTTACTTAAATTTAAATGGTCACCCCAAGATATTTTTTTCTCCTATATCAGGTCAACATTTGACACGACTCAAATATAATGAGCCCTTATGCCAAAGTCTGCATCTGAAATGAATATATTTCTAATTTAAAACATGAGCTATTGTGCCAAAGCTTACATTTAAAATTAATACATTTCTCTTTTGAAAAAAGCAGTCTGATATAAAGTTTTCTGAAATAAAAAAGTCAAGTTTCTAAGTTAAAAACAAATAATTAAGGAATAGCAAGAAATGCTTCGCAAATAGAAATGTAATTAAGACACATCAGTGGCTCACTTCTGGTTCCCTAGAAATATCATATCCTCACCTTTCCTCTACTTGATTCTTTGAAATTCTTTCTAAATACATTTTGCATTGATGCAAATCCATTCTCTTTTAAACCATTGGTGTCATTCCAGCTTTTGTACCTACTCTTGTTAGTTTCATGTGTTTTTCTTCTATGGATTTCTGCAATCATTATGCAGAAATAGGGCTTGGAAAACAAGAAGGGATTAAATCGGTTCAGCAACAAGCTTTGGCTTTTGCTTCTGTTGCTCATAGAGGATTTAGCTGATTTTTGTCATTCTCCCCTGTACCAGAGACCATGGAAACAAAACCTTTAAAGTTCAAGTGCACAAACTTAGCAGGAGAGACAACAAACTGACCAGTCTCAGCCATACAATGTTAATTGACATCTCAGAGATGGTTTTCATCTGAAGCACCCTTGGCACTGATTCTTGCCAGAAAAAATAAAATCTATCAGGACATTAGCTAAAAAGAGAGAAAGAATACTAAGCAGATGGATTGAATAGGAGAAAGTTCAACTCCTCTTTTCAGTATTGGTTCATAGCTAGATGACCCCCTTGGACTTTCACCTGTTGGGAGAAAATCCCCCAAGGGTTTCTTACTTTTCTGCACACCTTGCAAGTAAGTACACTGTCAAAGTCTGTACTGGACTAGCTCTTCAAGAATATTTTAATAGAGAACAGCTATCAGAAGTTGAGAATTGCCTACCATCAGAGAAGGGGGATTTGTTTGCTGTTTTGTATAATAAAGATGTGTCTCCTTTGGGGACAAGTATTAAACACATTTGTCTGTGGCTTATAGATTGGGATTTCCTAAGGTTGGGGTTCCTCAATGAGACACAAACACAGTGATTGTGCAGCATTCGTCTATACCTACCCATGTTGTCCTGTGCAAACCGCAGAGCGTGAGGACCGGTGGGAATGTGAGCTGATGCAGCCTGTAGCACCATGAGTAACAAAGTCTTTTGTCTCTGACCTGGGAGTCTCATGTCTTCTGCCAGCATTTATGAAGTGGTAACAAGCTAACTTGTTAACTTGAGAGCAGTGTAGACTCTCAGACCCTTTACCTACTGATGTCGTAGTCCAGTAACTCCTGATATCCAATGCACCTACCTTCCCTGAGGCTTTCTAATAATTAAAATTTGTCCTTAAGAAAGTGTGAACCAAAATGTTTGGGACAAAATGTTGATGTATCCATTAGTTCTTCACATCTTTTAATCTATATAGTGAGCACCAACAAAACACTTTTAAAGGCAAGAAACTTGTAGTTTTAGTGAAACAGCTGTGGTTTCTTTATGATGAATGCAGGTTTTTGTTGTTGTTTTATTATTGAAATATTGTTGATTTACAGTGCTGTGTTAATTTCAGTTGTATAGCAAAGTGACCGAGTTACATATACATATATAAACTGGGTGCTTCCTTACACTGCACTCCAGCAATGAACCAAATGTGATACTTTCCTCCTTGAATTTGTTGAAGTCTAGGATACATATATATGTATCTATTCATCCCAAACTCCCAGCGTATTCCTTGCCCCTTTTTCCTTTCGGTAACTACAAATTTGTCTGTGAGCTTATTTCTGTTTTTTACATAGGTTCATTTGTATTATTTCTTAGATTCCACATATAAATGGTATCACATGACATTTGTCTTTCTCTCTCTGACATACTTCACTTAGTATGATAATTTTTAGGTCTATTCATATTGCTACAAATAGCACTATTTCATTCTTTTTCATGGCTGAGTAATATCTCATTGTTTACACATACCACATTGTACTGGTATTTTATGGTTTCTGCTGTACTGGTATTTTACGGATTTATGTTGAAATACTAGTTCTTAGCAGCAGAGACTTAAATTGTCACATAATAGTAATTAGCAATTATGAAAACTATCTGAGTGGGGCGTGTCCCAGTTGTTAATGAATTCGGCCCATGTATAATAGGCCAGAAGGAAGGCAAAGAGATGGCTGGCTACCCAGTTGACCCTCAGCTGGTACCCAGACATATGAATGCCCCAGCTGGCATGACTGCACTGTTCACATTATAGCTACCAGTTGTTCATGCCTGGTATCTCCTCTGACTGACTATGCATCTATATTATTATTTCTTCTACCACAGCATATTTCTTTCTTATTCTAGATAAGACTATCAGTGTTGAGTGTACACAATGTTAGGATCTCTCACACAATGTTAGGATCACTTAATACTTTATCCAAATAAAGTCTCTCACAGTATATTGAGAAACGAGGATGTATCAAAACCCTGGCCAAAGAGCCTGAGTAGAATAGGTGACCAAGAATAATCAGAAGAGTTTCTAACAAAAGAAAATCATTTCTCATTGTGAAAATATGGTTGCATATAGCAAACAATGAAAAGTTGTAAATAGCGGACTTCATGAAAAGCTGCTGAATTGTACTTATAATAGAAGGAACTGGTGGATGTATGAAAAAAAGGCATAAGCTTCCTTAAAAAACTGCAAATAGAACTGCCTTATGACCCAGAAATCCCACTGCTGGGTATACACACCGAGGAAACCAGAATTGAAAGAGACACATGTACCCCAATGTTCATCGCAGCACTGTTTATAATAGCTAGGACATGGAAACAACCTAGATGTCCATCAGCAGATGAATGGATAAGAAAGCTGTGGTACATAAACACAATGGAGTATTACTCAGCCATTAAAAAGAATACATTTGAATCAGTTCTGATGAGATGGATGAAACTGGAGCCGATTATACAGAGTGAAGTAAGCCAGAAAGAAAAACACCAATACAGTATACTAACACATATATATGGAAATTAGAAAGATGGCAATGATGACCCTGTATGCAAGACAGCAAAAAAGACACAGATGTGTATAGTGGACTTTAGGACTCAGAGGGAGAGGGAGAGGGTGGGATGATTTGGGAGAATGGCATTGAAACATGTATACTATCATGTAAGAATCGAATCACCAGTCTATGTCTGATGCAGGATACAGCATGCTTGGGGCTGGTGCACGGGGATGACCCAGAGAGATGTTGCGGGGAGGGAGGTGGGAGGGGGGTTCATGTTTGGGAACGTATGTACACCCGTGGTGGATTCATGTCAATGTATGGCAAAACCAATACAGTATTGTAAAGTAAAATAAAGTAAAAATAAAAATTTAAAAAAATATTAAAAAGAAAAAAAAAATTTTTTAAAGGCATAAGAATAAGAAACGAGCAGACTAAAAGAAAATATTTTCCTTCTCTGTTTCAAACTGATGTTATATCTAGTATTCATTGACCCAAAGAATATAATGATCTTAAGCATAGAAATTGCTACTCAAGGGTGCAAGTGACATGCTAGACATAGGTAGATGCTATTCAAGCATTCTTTGAGAAAGTGATTATTAACCCATATTTTCAAATGAGAATCAGAGCCTCACACAGACTGGTTAAACTCAAAGCACTAATAAGGGGCAAAGCACAAGTTTGAGCTCAGATTTCTCTGATACCAAAGCCTCATTAGTTTGACCATCTTTAGTCCAAATATCCAGAGGGTTGTGCAGATTTAAAGAGATGATGGACAAAATGTTCAGTTCAATGTGAGACACATATTAAATCACTAAATGCTATTATTGTTGATAATTTTAATGAGCTAGAAAATGGGAGTGGACTTAAGAGTCAGATTTTAACACAGGAAATCTGGTTCATAAATTCAGTGAACACTTTCCAAATGCTCGCTCCCATTGGGTCATTGGACTGCTGTGTCCTGTGAACAGAACTAAGTATTCACCCTTGGGGACCTTACCATTCACTTGGAAGCAAGTAAGTACAACGGCAATTTCAAGGCAGTAGTTGAAGTGAAGTTCTAGGGAGGTTAGTACAAGCATTGTAAAAAGTCACAAAAGACACACCTGTTTTGTATTGGGTGTTTTAGGATCAAGACATTTTCTCTAGTGGCATTTTCAATAGACACACTTACTTGAGATGGGTTGGTTGGCTGTTACATATGTCCAAGTATTCCACAAATGTCTTTGCTTTCTTGGCCAGAGTATCATCTCTAGTAGATTGAGATGGGATCTCAGTCCCATCTCTAGGATCATCTCTGGGTGGATTTACCACCCAGGATCAGCAACATCCAGAAAGACCAACATCAGTGCAAGTTTGGAGTCTCTTATCTGACCAAAGGCAGAAGGAACTTCTTTCACTAATCTAGATACTTCCTTACACTGGATTTCAAAAATGAACCAAATATGATACTTTCCTCCCTGAATTTGTCTAAAGTGTGGAATTGTTAGCCACTCAGTCATGTATGACTCTTTGCAATCCCATGGACTATCACTCACCAGGCTTCTCTGTCCATGGAATTCTCCAGCAAGATTACCATAATGGGTAGTCATTCCCATCTCCAGGGGATTTCCATACCCAAGGATGAAACCCAGATCTCTTACATTGCAGGCAGATTCATTACTGTCTGAGCCATCAGGGAAGCCCCTGAATTTGTCACAACCAGAGAACAAAAAGTTATACTATTTTTCCTACATTGTTATCTGTACATCAAATTGAACTAAAAAAGAATAATTTTAAGGAATCTACTCCCTGGACAATCAAATTTGAAGTAAAGCAACTTTTGACTTCCAAAACTTCCCAAATTCTTTCAGTTCAGTTCAGTCGTTCAGTCGTGTCCGACTTTTTGTGACCCCATGAGCCACAGCATGCCAGGCCTCCCTGTCCATCACCAATTCCCAGAGTTCACCCAAACCCATGTCCATTGAGTTGGTGATGCCATCCAACCATCTTATCCTCTGTCGTCACCTTCTCCTGCTGCCCTCAATCTTTCCCAGCATCAGGGTCTTTTCAAATGTGTCAGCTCTTCGCATCAGCTGGCCAAAGTATTAGAGTTTCAGCTTCAGCATCAGTCCTTTCAATGAATATTCAGGACTGATTTCCTTTAGGATGGACTGATTAGATCTCCTTGCAGTCCAAGGGACTCTCAAGAGTCTTCTTCTCCAACACCACAGTTCAAAAGCATCAATTCTTTGGCACTCAGATTTCTTCACAGTCCAACTCTCACATCCATACATGACCACAGGAAAAACCATAGCCTTAACCAGATGGACTTTGTTGACAAAGTAATGTCCCTGCTTTTCAATATGCTGTCTAGGTTGGTCATAACTTTCCTTCCAAGGAGTAAGTATCTTTTAATTTCATGGCTGCAGTCACCATCTGCAGTGATTTTGGAGCCCAGAAAAATAAAGTCAGCCACTGTTTCTACTGTTTCCCCATATATTTGCCATGAAGTCATGAGACTGGATGCCACGATCTTAGTTTTCTGAATATTGAGCTTTAAGCCAACTTTTTCACTCACCTCTTTCACTTTCATCAAGAGGCTCTTTAGTTCTTCTTCACTTTCTGCCATAAGGGTGGCATCATCTGCATATCTGAGGTTATTGATATTTCTCCCGGCAATCTTGATTCCAGCCTATGCTTCCTCCGGCCCAGCATTTCTGTTGATGTACTCTGTATATAAGTTAAATAAACAGGGTGACAGTATGCAGCCTTGACATCGTACTCCTTTTCCCGAATCCTTTAGGACTAAGTAAATAAGTTGTAAGTAAGTTAGTTAAGCTACTTGTTATGCTCTGAAGACACGTTCCCAATTCTCTTGAGCTTCTCTGCCTCTAATACCTGCATATAGTTTGGAGTCAACCCAAGCAGAGAATCAATCCCCTAGAGACCAATGAATTTGGAGAGAAGGCTAATTATCATGGAGAAGGAAGTTTCCAAAGCCACATTTCATCCTTTCTGATTCCTCACAATCTCTCTTAAAAGAGGGATTTGAAAATGAGGGTTGCCTTGTCCTTTGTCTACTTTTTGAACTGGAACAGCTGCCAGCATTTACCAAGAATAGAAATAGCAAGAAATAGAGAAGAGATAAGCAAATTTGTCCTTTATTGTTACAAGAGCCACTCTGGGAAATCCCATCCTTTATCGCTGCCCTGTACAACTTCAAGTTCCAGAAAAAAAAAAAAAAAAAAAAGACAGGTGGACTGAATCTGAGCCACTGTGGATATACCACCCCAAATCCATTCTCTAAAAACAAATAAGGACCCAGTGGTGCTGGAGAAGACTCTTGAGAGTCCCTTGGACAGCACCAGAGATCAAACCAGTCAATCCTAAAGGAAATCAACCCTGAATATCCATTAGAAGGACAGATGCTGAAGCTGAAACTCTAATACTTTGGCCATCTGATGTGAAGAGCAAACTCATTGGAAAAGACCTTAATGCTGGGAAAGACTGAGGGCAGGAGGAGAAGGGGAAGACAGAGGATGAGATGGTTGGATGGCATCACCAACTTAATGGACATGTGTTTGAGCAAACTCAGGGAGATAGTGAAGTACAGGGGAGCCTGGTGTGCGGCAGTCCATGTGGTCGCAAAGAACCAGAAATGATTGAGCAACTGAACAACAAACCAGTTCATTAAACACACCACATTCTGGAGCTAGAACTGACGTTTATTCGTGTCTGAGGATTGCTGAAACTTCTACCAGCAAAGAGTGAACCAAAGTTAGGCTCATAAATGCTTGGTGCCAGGGAATTATCATCTTTTAACTTTATCAATGAAGAGAGCACAAACCTCTCTTGGAAGGAGCAAAGCAAGTTGCTCAGATAATGCTATCTACTATTTCATACACCTGATTTTTTTCTCTCTCTCTTAAAAAAGAAACAAAATCAAGATTTGTCCCGTCTGCTCATAGGCATCAAAAATTACCACGGTCCGCTCATTAATCCTGATGTCTCAGAGTAAAGCGTTTGCTCTTGTGCACTGAGAAGAAGCTGAAGGGAACTCTGTGGAGTTAGACAGAGAAGATGAATTGTGCCCGAATCAGCGCATACCCGTCACTGCCAATGATTTACACCTCCGAACGTCTGGCTCTTCAAAACAGGTGAGTAGATGAATATTTGTGTTTACCTTGGAGGTTTATACCGCAGGACTCCTGAAGGGAAATGGGACAGTGGAAATGAAACCTGATTAATTCTGATGTGAGAGGCATTCTGTGAGAGGGAAATTAAACCTTGGAGCCTTGGGGATTGCTACTTTCTCTGGCTCTTGAATAAAATTGGATGTTGCAGAAGCTATTGTGAAGTGCCGTCTTTAACTTTTCAGGAAAAAGTTTAAACACTTTGTTTCTTTTTTCATCAGAAATTATTCTTTTAATAATCTTAGACTTTTCATAGGATTTTTCTTGGAAAGCTTTCATTTCCTTGATAGGTATGGAAATGTGCTCTTTACAAAAGTAAAATATTCTCTAAACCCTGTCTACACAGTTGAAACACACCCTTTCAGGGAAGAACAGGTGGGTCGCTTTTACACAAAGGAAAGAGCTAGCATCGAGGAGAAGGTATTGTCTATCCTAGGTACATACATTAACTTAGTGTGCTAGGTGCATCCGGGCTTCCAAGGTGGCGTTAGGGGTAAAGAATATGCCTGCCAGTAGAGACACAAGAGATGCAAGTTCAATCCATGGGTCCTGAAGCTCCCCTGGAAAAGGGCATGGCAACCCGCTCCAGTATTCTTCCCTGGAGCATCCCACGGACAGAGGAGCCTGGCGGATTACAGTCCATAGGGTCACAAAGAGATGAACACGACTGAAGCAGCCTAGCATGCACCCACCCCTAGGTACATGCGTTAACCTTGATAACCTCAGCAATTTTATGTTGATAATGTACATATTGATGCAGTAGAATGCAACAGTGTGATAATTTCAAATAATCATGCTGTTAGAACCAGGTTGTCATTATCATTTTTATTATAGTTATCCGTGGTGCTCATCTATAATTCATCAGGAGGAGGAGTCGTGGTCATAGTCCCATGGGGGCATCTACGACGTCTCAACTCTGTGAAGCAGGCACATTGTCTACATTACCTCTAATCCTAACAATGACCACAATATTTATTATTATTATTACCTAATAGAGGGGGACCCAGAGTTTAAGCAAGGGTTTGAGACTGAAAGCTCAATTTGAGGAACCAAGAGTCACAAACAGGAAAAGTCGGGAAGGAATGAATTTGGGAGAACTGGAATAAGAATCTCCCCCAAGATGGCATAGGGCTTGCACACCTGTAAATCTTTAACTGTATAAACTTAAGGATGCAAGCAGTAGAATTGTGTTTTTCTAAAATTAACCTGAATTTTTACTAAAAATATAGAGAAATACTATATTCTGCGAGTGTGCTCATGTTCAGTCATGTCCAACTCTTTCCAACCTTCTGAACTGTATTCCACCAGGCTGTCCACGGGATTTCCCAAGCAGGAATACTGGAGTAGGTTGTCATTTCCTATCGAGGGGATCTTCCTGACCCAGAGATTGACCCTACATCTCTTGTGTCTCCTGCATTGGCAGGTGGATCATTTCCCACCGTGCTACCTGGGAATCCCTATATCTTTCACTTTCAGTTCAGTCAGTCAGTCATGTCTGACCCTTTTGATCCCAAGGACTATGTAGCACACCAGGCTTCCCTGTCCATCACCAACTCCTGGAGCTTGCTCAAACTCATGTCCAATGAGTCAGTGATGCCATCCAACCATCTCATCCTCTGTCATCCTCTTCTCCTCCTGCCTTCAATCTTTCCTAGCATCAGGGTCTTTTTCAATGAGTTAGTTCTTCACATTAGGTAGCCAAATACTAGAGTTTCATCTTCAGCATCAGTCCTTCCAGTGAATATTCAGGACTGATTTCCTTCAGGACTGACTTGTTTGATCTCCCTGCAGTCCAAGGGACTCTCAAGAGTCTTCTCCAACACCACAGTTCAAAAGCATCAATTCTTCAGTGTTCAGCTTTCTTTATAGTTCAACTCTCACATCCATACATGACTACTGGAAAAACCATAGCCTTGACTAGATGGACCTTTGTCAGCAAAGTAATGTCTCTGCTTTTTAATATGCTGTCTAGGTTTCTCATAGTTTTTCTTCTAAGGGGAAATCATCTGCTGATTTCATGGCTACAGTCACCATCTGCAGTGATTTTGGAGCCCCAAAATATAGTCTGTCACTGTTTCCATTGTTTACACATTGATGTGCCATGAAATGATGGGACTGGATGCCACGACCTTTGTTTTCTGAATGTTTACTTTTAAGCCAGCTTTTTCACTCTCCTCTTTCACTTTCATCAGGAGGCTCTTTAGTTCTTCTTCACTTTCTGCCATAAGGGTGGTGTCATCTGCATATCTGAGCTTATTGTTATTTCTCCCGGCAATCTTGATTCTAGCTTGTGTTTCATCCAGTCCAGCATTTCTCATAACATATTCTGCATATAAGTTAAATAAGCAAGGTGACAATATACAGCCTTGATGTACTCCTTTCCCAATTTGGAACCAGTCTGTTGTTCCATGTCTGGCTCTAACTGTTGCTTCTTAACCTGCATAGAGATTTCTCAGGAGACAGGTCAGGTGGTCTGGTATTCCCATCTCTTTAAGAGTTTTCCACAGTTTGTTGTGATCCACACAGTCAAAGACTTTGGCATAGTCAATACGGTAAAAGTAGATGTTTTTCTGGAACTCTCTTGCTTTTTCTATGATCCAACAGATGTTGGCAATTTGATCTCTGGAACCCTATATTCTGCTAGTGTCAACTATTTAATCTCTGTCCTTTGGACTGAGTTTCATCTAAGAGTTGAAGATATTTCTGTAGTGAGAAGGCTTAACAAGAAGGGGCAGTGCCTGGGCCCTGGTGGATCATCCATCCCAGTTGGTATTCACTTAGACACGCCCTTTCCTTTCAATTTTCGACCAAGTGGACCACTGAGGCAAAGCCTCAGTCTACTGGCCTGGCCGGCCAAGGCCTGTTGGCTCTCTGTATCGCCTCCTTTCTGCTCTTGGTGAGCAAGAGTCACCCTACCTTTTGATCTTCTCATGCTGCAGAGACTGGGAGGATATGTTAAGCCTGCCTCCACAACGTTCTCAGAGGAGGTTTCTTCTGAGCTCCACGAGAATGAGCCTCAACCCTCAACTTTTAGGGGCAACTTGATTAAGGAAATGCAGTATCAAAACAGGAGTGCTGCTGGCTTAGTCTCACCCTCTGTGAGCCTGATACAGACACAGGACACAATCTAATGTTGATTACTGAAACCAAGCAGGAACCTGCCAGGTCTTCCCAGGGACAGAACCCCAGTGTCCTCTGCCTCTTGTTTGTAAGAAGCTTTAGCTTCCTTGATCACCAAGAGTTTCAAAGAGCAAATTTCATCAGAAAAGTGAAAAAATACAAAAACAAAGGAAAACAGTGAAACGAGAAAATAATAGCTTAACTGTGAAACAAAATCAAGGACTTTTGGTTTCTCCTGAAAAGCTACAAAAAATGTCCTAAGCTATATCCCTGAGTTGCTTTATAGATACTATAACCCCTACAAGGTAGAAGAAGTTAACTCCATGCTGACCACAAACACATAGACCCCAGACCGGTTGAAACCAAAAGTTGATAATGTTAACTCTCAAAATACCACTCCATTTGCTAAGCACCAGCTAATCAGAAGGATGTGCAGTAGTTGATCAGGCATCCTACAATCTTTCCCCTAATTTGTCTTTAAGAATCCTTCCCTGAAAGCCATTCGGAGTGAAAGGGAAAGCCAGCAGAGAGTTGGGGTCTTTTGAGCAGAGTTGCCTCTTCTCCTGCTTGGCATTCTGCAATAAACACTGTACTTTCCTTCACCACAACCAACGTCAGAAGATTGGGTTTGTTACCAAGTTTGGTTGAGTAACATGATGGAAACAGCCCTCCATCCCCCCCCAACCCAACAAACAGAAAATCCTTACTCTGCCCAGAGCTGATTAGCATTGAATGAGAGTGAGTATGCAGGCAGGTCTCCCTGGTGGCTCAGATGGTAAGGAATCTGCCTGCAGTTCAGAAGACCCAGGTTTGATCCCTGGGTTGAGAAGATCCCCTGGAGAAGGGAACGGCTACCCACTTCAGCATTCTTGCCTGGAGAATCCCATGAACAGAGGTCCCCAGAGAGCTACAGCCCATGGGGCTGTAAAGAGTCCAACACGCCTGAGTAACTGTTACTCACTTTTTCAAGAATGCAGGCATATTATCTCATACTAACTTGTTCTTGAAAATGAAAAAAGGGGATAAAGAATCTTTGAAGGTAAAAGGTGTTTTGGAATACTCTATTAAGTGCCTGCTTTTAAGCTCAGAATCAAAACCAAACCCTGTCCCTACTACTTTCTAGCTGGTCTCCTAGAAATTTTTTTCTTAATTTCTGGAAATTCAGTGTCCTCATTTACAAAGGGGCATAATAATAACTTCATTACAAGAGTTTTCTGAAGATTTAAGATTAACTAAATGTAAAGCTGTTATAGAGCTTTCATATGTCAGACATTGCTTACAGGCTTTTGTGCATAATAACTCATTTAATCCTCACCCCAACCACATGAATAGGTGTTTTTATTATCCCCACCTTACAGTAACCATACTACAGAGATATTAAGGAATTTGTCCAAGATCACATGGCTAATAAGGAGAAAAACTGGGATTTTCTCTCCAGGATGTTTACATTAGAGTTCATATTTCTACTCACTCCACTGTGCTGTTTCACCATAAAGCCTAAAAGTGGTTGCCATAAAACTAATTGTCTAACTCAGGATCTTTTTGAGTAAAAGTGTCACTAAAATAATTACTCTGGAACATGATGCGTAAACAGAGATTCTCCCAAAGAAATGAAAACATACGAGCACTTTAATGCACCCCTCAATACTTCACACAGAGCCTTGAACATCAAAACAGAAAAAAAGTAATCCAACATGATTAAGAGGAAAAGCCACACTTGTGTTTGTTTTGCTGAAGCTTGCATACTGCAAGGTTTTCATCAAAAGTCATAAAAAGAAAATAACCCATATCTTTGTGTTGACTAAGTCTAACTATATCAAATTTCTCTTCCCTTACCAACCTGCAGTCACCACCACCACCTTCCCACTGTCAACCTACTGTAAATCTGCCTTAGCTTCTCTGCAGATCACACCACTGATCTACCGATACAGAAATTAGTCCAGGTCCTCACTGACACTGAGAGCAATGGCTCAGACTCCACGGCCAGAGACTTTCCCGTTGAAGCCTTTCTGCCCTGAAGCAACGCTCATCTTCCAATGAGAATATTCTCCCTCTCAATCATCGGGGGTCTGCAGCAGGAGGAAATCAGTAAAGTGAGAGGCTGACTGGTTCTTTTTTGTTCTCACTGCTGAATTGCTATTTTTCTAGGCACAGCTCACATTTGTTTAAGCTTTGTTGCTACATAGATGACTCACTGTCTGGCATTAAAAATAAAGTGACCGGCATCAATCAATGCATATCTGTTGAACACCTATTTTAAGTACACAGGGAGCCTGACCTTCAGTCTTATGCAGCCAAATTTTCTCCATTGTGCTGATGAAAAGTTTGCTTTTCCCTCCAAGGCCCACTACTCTGTCCTTGGGTTGTCTTGACTTTCTGCCCAGATGAACAAGGGCACTTTGAATTCTGGTCCAGGTTTACTGGATGTTGGCCACTCTTCCAAATGCTGGTGCAAATGGAAAACAGAGTGAAAATTTCCCTTGTGGATGGTCTTTCCTAATAACTATTCATAACCCTGTCTAGGGATGGGGAGTCCAGGCAACACAATGTGCTCAATGCAGGTGTATTTTTTATAGACTGCTGCAAAATGAAGTACCCTAACACTCACTGGCTTAAAAACAATAAGTTTGTTGCCTCATGTACTTTCTATGGATCAGGAGTCTGGGAACAGCTGAATTGAATGGTTCTGGCTCAAGATCACTCATGATTTGCAGTGATGATAACCACCAGGGTCATCTTCTCAATCATCTTCAGGGTCATCATCTTCATCTTCTGACCATCAGATAATCTTCTGAAGGCTTGACCTCTCAGAGATAGAGTCCCCTTCCAAGATGGTTCGCATGACTGTTGGTCGGAGGCCCCAGTTCGTTATGATGTGAAATTCTGCATTGGGTTGCTTAAATGTTCTCAAGACATGGCGGCTGCTGTCCCTAGAAAAAATGATCAAGAGGAAGAATTAGTGCCTTTTTTCACTTTGCCACACTGTCACTTCCAATGTATTTCATTCATTAGAAGCAAGTCTCTAAGTCCAGCTCACGTGGAAACTAGACTTCACTTTGTGGAGGCAAGAGTGTCAAAGAATTGTGAAAATATTCCAAGATCATCTCCATGGGTGCATCAGTCAGGGTTTTCCAGAGAAACAGAACCAACGGGGCATCTATCTAGCTAGCTAGCTGTAGGTATCATGAAGAATTGGCTCACACAATTACAGAGTGGCAAGTTTAAAATCAGAAATGCCAATATCCCAGTTCTGGTCAAGGGCCAGAAACTCCTAGAGAACCAGGAAGAGCTAATGTTCCCATTCAAAGACAATGAGGCAGATGAAATAAAAAGGACAGTCGTTCATTCTCTTCAAGCCTTCAGCTGATTTAATGAGGCCCACTCACATTATAGAAGGCAATTTGCTTTTTTCAAGCCCACTGATTAAATATTAATGTCATCCAAAAACATCCTTGCAGAAACAACAGAAAAAAGTTTACCAACTATCTGGGTATCCCATGGCCCAATCAGGTTGATACATAAAATTAAGCATCACAGTAAGCATTCAGAAAAGTTTATCAACAATGACATATTTGTGTTGTTCAACACATATTTGTGTTGTGCCTCTAGAATTTCATCAATTTACTGACCCATTCTCTGGAAAACATTAATAATGCTTGTCTGAGTGGAATATTATAATTTGCAGACCACCTCTGAAAGCACAATGTCCAAGATGAGAAAGCTAAGATTCAGAGAGGTCAAGCAACTTGTTCAAAGCCTCACATTTAACTGGAAGATGAAAAAAAAAAAAAAAATCAGAGGAGAGGTTCTCTGAGTCTAGGTGTGGACTTTTCCTTCAAGCAGCCTTTTTAGCAACTGTACATTCTCCTAATATTTGTGGAGACCAGATCAGTGTTTTCTCCCAATGTTTAGTAGAGAAATTCCTTTTGTAAATGAAGCTTTATAGAGATTGAAAGGTACTTAAAAGGTAAGCCAATCTACTGAAGGTAAAGGTGGATGAGGCTGTAGCGGATGAAATCCTGCCAGCTCTGTCTGTCCTCCTGGCTGAACTTTAGGCATCCTCAAGGATCTGAGATACTTGGTTTGAAATCCACTAGCCTAGGTCCCATTGGCCTCAATCTTGAGAGGGTTGTGGGAGGGAAAAAAAAAGCCCATTTCTCAAGTAAGGAAGAAGTACTGGGTTATCACTGTCATTTTACCTTCAGCCAGAGAGGCATCTAACTCTGTTGTTCTGAAGCATTTGTCCAAGAGGAAAAACTTGAGGTTCAATTTGGTAGGCAGAGTATTCATTTATGATTTACTTTGAACCCCTTGTACTTGAAATGTGTTCTTGGCTGTATTGTTTCTGAAGTTAGAGTCTTTGTTTTCTGCATTGTAAAATGAGAATTACAAAAAAAAAAAAAAAAAAAATTAGTAGGATGCCAGAGCAAAAAGGTTTTGAAAAGTTACTTGGCAAAGTGAATGGGAACACAATTTAGAATGTCTGACTACATTACTTTTTATAATTAGAACATTTCATGATTATAAATGGTTGATTATAAAACCTCAGCCAGCCTGTCAGCCAGACACCTTCAGAAGCTCTGAGAAGAATGCTTTTTAAGCTGGAAAAATCCCCACCTCCACAATAAAGTAAGATAAAATAACACTCCCACGTCCCAAGTGAGAAAAGAACAGTGGCCGTTGACGAGTTAGGCTAAAATCAATATGCTGAGGCCCTACTGAAGACTCACTTCCCATCGCCTGCAGGACCTTTTAGTTCCTGACCCCAATGCTTCAAGATATAACCACATCCTGTGCATTTGCAGATCTCAATTCAACTAAAATAAAATGGGCAAACATTAATTGAGAATTAATAGGTTTTGTGCTAGTTGAGAGGATATAAACAGCAGTAACAAAAAGGCACCACCTTGGGAAGCTCAGTTCAGTGGGACAGATTAACGAGCACACTGGTCATAGATACACCATGATACACAGCAATAGTAGATAGAATGCAAGAGACAGAGAAAGGGTGATAAATACTAGGGCTTCTCGATATAACAGTCTTGTGCTGGATGTTTCCAAGAAATCTAATTTCTTGGAAATGGAAAAGTTAGCCAAGCAGTGGGTAGAGCAGTGGGCTGATAGGTGGAGGGAAGAATAGTCAGTCTGAAGCCTTGCAGCAAGGCTATGGGAAGTTTGCACCCCCCAGAGCCTCTAGGAAAGTTTTAGCAGCATGAGCAGGAGAGGGAGCTTCTAGCTTCCTGCTCAGCTGCAGCACCATGATGCTAGATGCCAGTACTAACAGAGGCCTTGGCAACCCACACTCTGAACAGGCCAGGCTCCTACCCTTCAGCCCCCAAGGTGGCAGCAGCTCTCAATTCTAAGCAAGCAGTTGTTTTCCTCTGTTGCTATTTTGATTCTTCCAATCTTTTTAAAAGCTTTATTCTCTTT
Organism: Capricornis sumatraensis; assembly: GCF_032405125.1. Taxonomy (NCBI): domain Eukaryota; kingdom Metazoa; phylum Chordata; class Mammalia; order Artiodactyla; family Bovidae; genus Capricornis; species Capricornis sumatraensis. Next base: position 20,009,731 of record NC_091080.1, read on the forward strand.
TTTATTGAGATATGTATGTGATTGTGTGTGTATTAGTCACTCCGTCATGTCCAACTCTTTGCAACCCCATGGACTATAGCCTACCAAGCTCCTCTGTCCATGGAATTCTCCAGGCAAGAATCCTGGAGTGGGTTGCCATTTCCTTCTCCATTATTGAGATATCAGTTCAGTTCACTCACTCAGTTGTGTCCAGCTCTTTGCGACCCTGTGAATCGCAGCACGCCAGGCCTCCCTGGCCATCACCAATTCCTGGAGTTCACTCAGACTCACGTCCATTGAGTCCATGATGCCATCCAACCATCTCATCCCCTGTCATCCCCTTCTCCTCCTGCCCCCAATCCCTCCCAGCATCAAAGTCTTTTCCAATGAGTTAACTCTTTGAATGAGGTGGCCAAAGTACTGGAGTTTCAGCTTTAGCATCATTCCTTCCAAAGAAATCCCAGGGCTGATCTCCTTCAGAATGGACTGGTTGGATCTCCTTGCAGTCCAAGGGACTCTCAAGAGTCTTCTCCAACACCACAGTTCAAAAGCATCAATTCTTCGGTGCTCAGCCTTCTTCATAGTCCAACTCTCACATCCATACATGACCACAGGAAAAACCATAGCCTTGACTAGACGGACCTTTGTTGGCAAAGTAATGTCTCTGCTTTTCAATATACTATCTAGGTTGGTCATAGCTTTTCTTCCAAGGAGTAAGTATCTTTTAATTTCATGGCTGCAGTCACTATCTGCAGTGATTTTGGAGCCCCAAAAAAAATAAAGTCTGACACTGTTTCCACTGTTTGCCCATCTATTTCCCATGAAGTGATGGGACCAGATGCCATGATCTTTGTTTTCTGAATGTTGAGCTTTAAGCCAACTTTTGCACTCTCCACTTTCACTTTCATCAGGAAGCTTTTTAGTTCCTCTTCACTTTCTTCCATAAGGGTGGTGTCATCTGCATATCTGAAGTTATTGATATTTCTCCCGGCAATCTTGATTCCAGCATGTGCTTCTTCCAGCCCAGCGTTTCTCATGATGTACTCTGCATATAAGTTAAATAAGCAGAGTGACAATATACAGCCTTGACGTACTCCTTTTCCTATTTGGAACCAGTCTGTTGTTTCATGTTCAGGTCTAACTGTTGCTTCCTGACCTGCATATATGTTTCTCAAGAGGCAGGTCAGGTGGTCTGATATTTCCATCTCTTTCAGACCAATGTTAAATATTGTTAATCCAAAGAGTACAACATGACTTGATGTAATACATAGCACAAAATAAGTTAGTTGTAGCTATTGCTTCACAAACCTAACACTTCTTTTCTTATGATGAAAACTCTTAAAATCTGCTCTCTTAAGAATTTGCCAATATGCAATGCAATATTGTTGACTATAGTTTCACCATGCTATATATTATATCCTTATTACTAATTTATCTTATAACTAGAAATTTTGAATGCCTTCACTCTTTTTGCCCCCTCCCTCCACACACCCCATCTCTGGTAAGCACCATCTGCTCTCTGTTTCCATAATTTCAGTTTGCTCAGACTCAATATATAAATGAGATGATACAGCATTTGTCTTTTAATGTTTGAATTATATCATTTAGCATAATTCCCTCAAGATCCACCCTCCACATTTTTCAAATGGCAGGATATCCTTCTTTTATGTCTAAATAATAAATGCATATATATGTGTGTGTGTGTGTGTGTGTGTGTGCGCGCGTGTGTGTGTGTGCGTGTATATGTTTTACATCTTCTTCATCCATTCATCCATTAATGAAACACATGCTTGTTCCCATACCTTGATTATTGTAAATGATACTGCGGTGAGAATTCAATATGTTTTTAGTTTATTTCCCATGTTGGATTCTCTCTGCTTGAAAGGCCTAGCATAACTCATGTTATCCTGATAAGACATTGACAAATACAAGCTCCCAGCACAGGGTTAGTGCTGAATAATGAAATAATTTATAGATGAAAGAATGAGTAGTTAGACAGATACATAATGAACTGAGCATGTACTCATTCTAAAAATAAGACCTAGTTTTGGCAAAGAAGTCATGCATTTACAGCAGCATTGTGGGATGTGTCTTCAAGGAATGGAGAACTTCCTAAGATTCTTAAACAGAAAAGGGAATGACCACAGATTGACTGTAAGCATGTTAAACTACACTGAAGATTTTATAGTCCTTTATCATCATGCTTCAACAAACAAGAGGGGAAAATTAGTCATCAGTTTGCATTTGAATATTTATGAACTACAAAGTGCACCCTGTCTATTTCTGTTGAAAAATGAAAGTTCCAATGGAAAGGTTTTATTCTTCTCTTTATAAACTTCTTTAATCCTTAGGTTTACTTCTGTTGTGTTTTCATACAGCCTTTGGAGGTCAGGTCAGAGTTATCTGAAAACAGTTTTCATTTTCAATGAGGCCATAAAGTTTAAAATGTAGTGAAAGCTGTGTATTGACTCCATAGCATTTGAGGCTCTGAGGGCTAAGGTGAATAGACTATACTTTTCTTTTTCGGGGGGACAATTTTGTCAGTAAGCTCTGGCAAGAGAAGATCAGACAGGGGAATTAGAGGGACAGTTTGATTTCTTAGGGAGATCAATGAATATGACAGGGTAATAGATGGCACACAGCTGGTGTCAAGTTCAGAAGAAGTGATGACAAGGAACAGAGGAGGGAACAAGATGAGCGTTTATAGAAACAGAGCCCAGTGCTGGGTGGAAAATCGGATGCCTCAGGGAAGACAGGAGTTAGTGGGATAAGCAGAGCAATCAAGATATCTAAGACACTCAGAGGGTCCCCCAGGAACGCATATACTTCCTCCTCAAAGCCACGGGGACATCTCTGAACAGCAGTCCGTGCAGTGACAACATCAGACATGGATTCTGGATTATTCTCCCTTGTGTGACATGCTCCCTGAGGGAAGGCAGGAAGGTATTTCCACCTTGTGAAGGTCAAAAGCAGGGAAACATCTTTTTCTTGTGGCCATTTCCACCATGGGACATAGTGAGACTGAGCAGGAAGAAAACGGTCTTCGAAATTAAATACACCTGCATTGAAATTCATTCTCTACTATTCATTCACCAGCCAAGTAATTCAGCCTCAATAGCCTCAATTTCTTCACCCACAAAATAAGAATAATAACATCTGTATCCGATGACTACTGAAGGCTTTCAATGAAAGAATGATGATGATGATGAAAATGAAAATGATGAAAGCAAACATCTGTGTAAAAAGTATTAATATCAGCAGACACTGTTATGAGGGTTTCACACACATCAAGTCAAACCTATATTGAAGAGACATAATGTGGGCCAAGTGCCTGTATAACACCATGCACACTGAGGGTGCCTTATAAATGGCATCTGTCTCGCTGATGCAGGCTGGGGTGATTATGGTGATGCTATTATCTTTCTTTCCCCCTGAGATCCAATCACTAGGGCCTCTAGTGTAGTTAACAGAATATGCCTTCTCGTGCCTTACATGACTCACATTACTAGGAATTCTTATCTGAAGGCAGTGTGATCCGAGCAGAATTTAAGCCACCTGCAAGAGAGCAAAAACAGCTTTATTTATATTATTCTCAACATACTTATTCTCATTCATGTAATTAAAAAATAGCAGGACTATCAGGAGGGTAATTTGGGGGCATGGTGAATATTGAAAGATGGCAACAAAATGCTTAGAAGCAGGGAAAATATCTATATGTAGAGAACATATGCCAGAAGACAAAAATAGAGAAAGTATCTATATCTAGAGAATATATGTAATAACCTTTTTGGTAAATAATTTTTTAAAAAATATCATATATAAATATTTACAGAAAGAGTGATAAGGTGATGGCAGATGCATTGGCGGCATTAGAGTCAGGCTCTTAACCTGGCAAGCTGTCTTACAAGTCTCAACTTTCTTGTCCTTGTCTACTGATCAAAAATACTTATGTCTGCCTCATGGAACTGGGTCTGTTTAACAAAGTTTTATATATATGTATGTATATATATATGCATAATGTGCTAGTCTGTACATAGTAGTCACTCAATAAATGTTAGCTCTTTCCCCAACTTCATATCTCTAAATTCCCCAACCATAATAGCTGAATGAGGCATTCCCAATGCATTGTGTTAAAAATACTAATTTATGGACCCTCCCTGATACCATGTAAGATCTTTATACCCCTTGGGGCAGGGGGGAGAAATGTTTAGAACTTTGTATTATATGACTAAGGATTATTATAATTAGGCAAATCATAAATCTAGTAAGGATCAACAATCAAGTTCAGTTCAGTTCAGTCCCTCAGTCACGTCTGACTCTGTGATCCCATGGACTGCAGCAAGCCCTTCATTGATTCTTTATTTTTTTGAGTTGTCTTTCTTTTTAAGTTTTTTTTCTTTAAATCAATTCTTTTTATAATTCAGAATATTTTAAATGATTTTCTTCAATAGGCTCAATAAGAAGATGAACAGAAAATAAAAATTAAAGAACTAGACCACAGTGCTTAGCAATTAATTAGCTGCCTAAGGAATACCAAGGGAAAAGATGACTTTGGAGGAGGACCCTCTGTATAGGTAATAAATATGCCACTTTGCCACATGCAGATAAAACGCTGTAATGGGCACAAATATGGAAGATAAACTCTGTAAAAATAAAATTCCAAATGAGAATCAAGAAAAGTTTTCCAACTCTTTGTGACCCCATGAACTGTAGCCCACCAGGCTCCTCTGTCCATGGGATGCTCCAGGCAAGAATAATGAAGTAGGTTGCCATACCCTTCTTCAGGGGATTTTCCTGACCCAAGGACTGAACCCCGGTCTCCCACACTGCAGGCAGATTCTTTATCATCTGAGCCACCAGGGAAGCCTGAGGAGAATGTATTACTCAAGGAGAATGTTAAATGACTGCTGATATTCAATAAGGGAGGACTTGGGGTGGGGATGGTGGGGTGACGGTGCACCCCGGTCCAAGAAGTACAGTATAAAATGGTATATTATATACCACTATGGAAAACAGTGTGGAGATTCCTTAAAAAATTGCAAATAGAACTGCCATATGACCCAGCAATCCCACTGCTGGGCATACACACCGAGGAAACCAGAATTGAAAGAGACACATGTACCCGTGTTCATCACAGCACTGTTTATAATAGCTAGGACATGGAAACAACCTAGATGTCCATCAGCAGATGAATGGATAAGAAAGCTGTGGTACATATACACAATGGAGTATTACTCAGCCATTAAAAAGAATACATTTGAATCAGTTCTGATGAGATGGATGAAACTGGAGCCGATTATACAGAGTGAAGTAAGCCAGAAAGAAAAACACCAATACAGTATACTAACACATATATATGGAATTTAGAAATATGGCAATGATGACCCTGCATGCAAGACAGCAAAAAAGACACAGATGTGTATAGTGGACTTTTGGACTCAGAGGGAGAGGGAGAGGGTGGGATGATTTGGGAGAATGGCGTTGAAACATGTATACTATCATGTAAGAATCGAATCACCAGTCTATGTCCGATGCAGGATACAGCATGCTTGGGGCTGGTGCACGGGGATGACCTAGAGAGATGTTGTGGGGAGGGAGGTGGGAGGGGGATTCATGTTTGGGAACGCACGTACACCCGTGGTGGATTCATGTCAATGTATGGCAAAACCAATACAGTATTGTAAAGTAAAATAAAGTAAAAATAAAAATTAAAAAAATAATAATAAATAAAAATAAATAAAATAAAATAAAATGGTATATTAGAGATATCAATCCAATTTCCAGCATCATTTGACCTCATCTGGAACCACATGTATCTACACTGCTGCTGCTGCTGCTGCTGCTAATTCACTTCAGTTGTGTCCGACTCTGTGCAACCCCATAGATGGCAGCCCACCAGGCTCCCCCATCCCTGGGATTCTCCAAGCAAGAACACTGGAGTGGGCTGCCATTTCCTTCTCCAATGCATGAAAGTGAAAGTGAAAGTGAAGTCGTGTCCGACCCTCAGCGACCCCATGGACTGCAGCCTACCAGGCTCCTCTGTCCATAGGATTTTCCAGACAAGAGTACTGGGTGGGGTGCCATAGCCTTCTCCGCATCTACACTAGACATTTCAAATAGGAAAAACAGGGTAAAAGAAGAAGAGCCACCTGTGGAGTGTCAGCTACAGTAGTGACAGTCATATTTTCCCAAGACTTCTCTCCAGTTGTTAAAAACAGGTCTGATATACAACAGAAGATGGTGAGGTTTGCTTCTCTCTGCTTCAGCACCTTGACTAATAGTGCTGCAAAGCTAAGGGAAATGGGTATGTGTCCAGCCCCAAATATTCCCAACCTGAGCTTTCTTGATTGCCTGATATGAAATTGCTCAGCATTATATATGCTTTTGGGCTTCCCTGCTGGGTCAGATGGTAAAAAATCCACCTGCAATGTGTAGGATCTGGGTTCAATCCCTGGGTTGGGAAGATCCCCTGGAGGAGGGCATGACAACCCACTCCAGTATTCTTGCCTAGAGAATCCCCATGGACAGAGGAGTCTGGCAGGCTATAGTCCATGGGGTCTCAAGAGTCAGACACAATGGAGCGATAAGCACGTATATGCTTTGGGGCTTCCCATGTGACTCAGTGGCAAAGAATCCCCTGTCAATGCAGGAGACATGGTTTCACCCCTGGGTCAGGAAGATCCTCTGGAGAAGGGAATGACAACCCATTCCAGTGTTTTTGCCTGGAGAATCTCACGGACAGCATGCCTGGTCTCTATAGTCCATAGAACCACAAAGGGTCAGACACAAACTAAGCAACTTAGCACATATGCCCTTGAAGCAACCCAGGTTTTCCAGGTGGCAGTAGTGGTAAAGAACCTGTCTGCCAATGCAGGAGACAGAGATGTTTGATCCCCGTGTGGGAAAGATCCCCTGGAGGAAGTCATGGCAACCCACTCCAGTATTCTTGCCTGGAGAAGTCCCTGGACAGAGGAGCCTGGTGAGCTACAGTCCATGGGATTGCAGAGAGTTAGACACACATACCACACACACACACACACACACACACACACACACACACACACACACACGTTTACAGCCATCCACCAACTTTATTAAGGAAAAATTTTCATCCCACTGGAAAGTTGTTTTACATATGTGTGTATGTGTGTGTGTGTGTTTGTAAAACAACAAAATGATTCTTATTTTTCTAATCCGTTCATAATGAATCATTTTAAATAGCAAGTACTTTCTCTGGCTCCTTTCCAGGCAAAAATAACTTTACATTATATTTGATTTTATACTGTTTGCATTTTGAATAAAGAGAAAAGAGAAGGATTAAACTCACCTTTAGCTATTTATGGAGAAGGAAATGGCAACCCACTCCAGTGTTCTTGCCTGGAGAATCCCAGGGACAGGGGAGCCTGGTGGGCTGCTGTCTATGGGGTCGCACAGAGTCGGACACGACTGAAGTGACTGACTTTTAGCTATCTATGCCTGGTAAGGTTAGCCATAGAGTCAAAATTCCACTATACTTCTTCTATATATACAGGTAGATTTGTATATTGTATATATACGAATGAGATAATGTACCAGCTCCTATAAGTAGCTAAGGAGGTATTTGATTCTTTCCCTAAAATTCCCTTTACTTCTCATGTGAGATATTTATTGAGGTACTCAGACTGCCAAGCATTAAATACTTGAGACAACTAAAGCCCACTCCATTTCTGAAACCTCTATAAACAGCAAATGAAAATATGTAGAGACTTTAAGAAAATGATTGAGTGATGAATATAACTTTTTCAACATATATCAAACAACTGACTCTTTTATTGATCATGTATTATGTGACGCAACATAACATATTTATTAGAAGGCAACCTAATGCAGTTTATGTCTCTCACAACTGCTCTCAGACACACTCACACATGAAATTCAAGGTCAGAGTTGGATTCTTAAATTCAGTCTCTGCTGATATCTGAGCTGCAAACTTGGTCAATGTATTTAGCTTCTCTTAGCTAAATTCCTTATTTATAAAAAAGGCATAATAATATCATGAGATGTTATATATCTATATATATAATTATAGATATGTATGTGTGTATATATATAAATGAGATAATATGCTAGCTTCTAAAAATAGGTAAGGAGTTATTTGATTCTTTCCCTAAGTGTGAAGTCTGTCTTGACAGCAACTTGAAGATGTGATAATTGAAGAGAATTACCAAGGATAAAAGAACTTCCCACGTGATACAGTGGTAAAGAAACTGCCTGCAATGCAGGAGATACAGGTTCCACCCCTGGGTGGGGAAGATTCCCTGGAGGAGGAAATAGCAACCCACTCTAGTCAATTCTTGCCTGGAAAATCCCATGGACAGAGGAAATTGGTGGGCTACAGTCCATGGGGTCGTGAAGAGTCAGACATGACTGAGCAACTAACCCACACACACACCAAGTATAATGTTATATTTTTCCCTCGGGGAACTGTCACTTCAATAGAGCATGAACCATACTCATTCATGAAAAATGAATTCATAATATTTCAGTATTTTAGCTAATTCATAATATTTAGTATTATGATAGAGGTTTATCGTGAGATGTCCACAGAAGGTAAGGGCAGATCTTACACTTGAAATGAAACAAACAAAATTGTATTCTGTTGAATGGGAAGGGCCATCTGTTGAGGGGATTCAGTACAAACAAGCATCAGCAAATGCAAAATCGAGGAGGTTTGGGAAAAATCAAATCCAACCAAACATGCCAGGCAGGTTTTGTGGTTGTAGTGAGAGGGTCCTCAGTCCAACAAGTCTGGCAATTGACTTCACTTTCTTTGTTCTGATTCCAGCCTCACAAAACAGCTCTTTGACCATAACTTGACTTCCAACATTTGCTTTCATCTTGGGAAAAGGATTTGCTGACCCGAGGACAAACTTGTTCCCTTCTGCTTGCAAGCTCTGTTTTCATTTTAAACTTTGTACCATAAACTAATAAATACACCAATTAGCTATGAGTTAATTAAGCAGGATCATTTCCCTTGAACCTAGTCCTCTTTGTACACAAAGACAAAAATAGAAAGAGGCCCTAGACTTCAAATTGTGCCCAGATCGCATGGTTTTTCAATCTCAACAAATACTAAGCAATGTGATCTATGTTAGTGCTTCAAAACTAAAGCCCAGAAGAGAAAAGAAGTAGAAAGAAACACTCTTGTTTAATGGTTATACCATTGGAAAGATAAAGCAGTCGGTAAAACCTCAAGTGTTACAATGATTCTCTACTGTGATTACACAGAACCACTGGTTTATTATTTGGAGTTTATTTCAACATACACTCGGATTTCCCTAGTGGCTCAGGTGGTAAAGAATCCACCTGCAATACAGAAGACCTGGGTTCGCTCCCTGGGTTGGAAAGATCCCCTGGAGAAGGGAATGGCTACCCACTCTAGTTTTCTTGCCTAGAGAATTCCATGGACAGAGGAGCCTGGCAGGCTACAATTCATGGGGTCACAAAGAGTCAGACATGACTGAGCAACTAACACTAAATATATATTCATAGTCATTACCATATTCTAAGGAACCCATAAATTCCAACCTATTATGGACTCAGTATTATGGACTTCCATACTTTTAAAACTCTGCAGTGATTTTGGAGCCCCCCAAAATAAAGTCAGCCACTGTTTCCACTGTTTCCCCATCTATTTCCCATGAAGTGATGGGCCCAGATGCCATGATCTTAGTTTTCTGAATGTTGAGCTCTAAGGCAACTTTTTCACTCTTCCCTTTCACTTTCGTCAAGAGGCTCTTTAGTTCTTCTTCACTTTCTGCCATAAGGGTGGTGTCATCTGCATGTCTGAGGTTATTGACATTTCTCCTGGCAATCTTGATTCCAGCTTGTGCTTCCTCCAGCTCAGCTTTTCTCATGATGTACTCTGCACAGAAGTTAAATAAGCAGGGTGACAATATACAGCTTTGACTTACTCCTTTTCCTATTTGGAACCAGTCTGTTGTTCCACGTCCAGTTCTAACTGTTGCTTCCTGATCTGCATACAGATTTCTCAAGAGGCAGGTCAGGTGGTCTGGTATTCCCATCTCTCTCAGAATTTTCCACAGTTTATTGTGATCCACACAAAGGCTTTAGCATAGTCAATAAAGCAGAAATAGATGTTTTTCTGGAACTCTCTTGCTTTTTCCATGATCCAGCAGATGTTGGCAATTTGATCTCTGGTTCCTCTGCCTTTTCTAAAACCAGCTTAAACATCTGTAAGTTCACAGTTCACATATTACTGAAGCCTGGCTTGGAGAATTATGAGCATTACTTTATTAGTGTGTGAGATGTGTGCAAATGTATGGTAGTTTGAGCATTCTTTGGCATTGCCTTTCTTTGGGATTGAATGAAAACTGACCTTTTCCAGTCCTGCTGCCACTGCTGAATTTTCCAAATTTGCTGGCATATTGAGTGCAGCACTTTCACAGCATCATCTTTTAGGATTTGAAACAGTTTAACTGGAATTCCATGACCTCCACTAGCTTTGTTTGTAGTGATACTTCCTAAGGCAAATAGATGGGGAGACAGTGGAAACAGTGGCTGACTTTATTTTGGGGGGCTCCAAAATCACTATAGTGACTGCAGCCATGAAATTAAAAGATGCTTACTCCTTGAAAGAAAAGTTATGACCAACCTAGACAGCGTATTGAAAAGCAGAGACATTACTTTGCCAACAAAGGTCCGTCTAGTCAAGGCTATGGCTTTCCCAGTAGTTACGTATGGATGTGACAGTTAGACTATAAAGAAAGGTGAGTGCTGAAGAATTGATGCTTTTGAACTGTGGTGTTGGAGAAGACTCTTGAGAGTCCCTTGAACTGCAAGGAGATCCAACCAGTCCATCCTAAAGGAGATCAGCCTTGGGTGTTCATTGGAAGGACTGATGTTGAAGCTGAAACTCCAATACTTTGGCCACCTGATGTGAAGAGCTGACTCATTTGAAAAGACTCTGATGCTGGGAAAGATTGAAGGCAGGAGGAGAAGGGGACGACAGAGGATGAGATGGTTAGATGGCATCACCGACTTGATGGACATGAGTTTTGGTAAACTCCGGGAGTTGGTGATGTACAAGGAGGCCTGCCGTGCTGCAGTTCATGGAGTCGTAAAGAGTCAGACACAACTGAGTGACTGAACTGGACTGAAAATCTCTCCAAGTAATTCTAGTGTATAGGTTTGTGAATCCATGGGACTGTAGGCAATTAATATAAAGAGTTAAAGCAGACCAGGTAGAAGCTGCAGGTAAACCCAGTCTAAAGGAGCAGTCCTTACTCGTCTGTAACTAACTATTCCTTTGTGAAATTGCAGACTTCTTGTCCATGGATCTTTGATATCTTTGAGAAAATACAGAAATCAGAAAATTGTTAAATTCTGTTTTTAATTTTTTTTAAATATTTTTTGGAATGTATTTACTTTACAATGTCATGTTAGTTTCTACTGTACAGCAAAGTGAGTCACCTATACATGAGTATGCATGCTCAGTCGCTTCAGTTGTGCCTGACTCATGAGATTCTCCAGGCAAGAATATTGGAGTGGACTGCCACACCCTCCTCTAGGGGATAATCCAGACCCAGGGGCTGAACTCAGGTCTCTTGCATCACAGGCGGAATCCTTGCCACTGAGCCACCAGGGAAGCCCCCTACGTCTATATATGTATCCCTTCCTTTATGGGTTTCTGTCCAATTTAGGTCACTTTGTTTTAGCGTTGAGCAGGGTTCCTCTTGCTATACAGTAGGTTATCATTGGTTTTATACATGGAATTGATAGTGCGTATATTTGACAAACAATTAAATTTTTAAATATTGTTCTATAAATTTCACAAAGCGTATTATCTGGCCATAAGCTTGTGTCCTCTAATTATAAACCAAGAAAGGCTATGTGACATGTGAAGCCAACATAGAGGTTTGAATAAACAAAGTCTTTAAACAATAAGGATAAAAATGAACACTTATACTGATGTGTTGACATCCTACAGATAATATAATCAACTGGTGTAATTCTTTTCTTTTTCTATCTATATTTTAGGGGTTTCCCTCATAGCTCAGTTGGTAAAGAATTTTCCTGCAATGCAGGAGATCCAGGTTCAATTCCTGGGTCTGGAAGATCTCCTGGAGAAGGAGATACCCACTCCAGTATTCTTGCCTGGAGAATCCCATGGGCAGAGGAGCCTGACAGGCTACAGTCTGTGGTGTCACAAGAGTTGGACATGACTTAGTAACTGAACCACCACCACCATTGATATTTTACCTTGACTTCAGTCCAGAACCTAAGTATCTTGAAGGCAGGAATTAGATTTATTTTATGTTAATTTCACTTTGCTAGCCCTGAACACATCCTTGGGCATTTATAAATCGTTGAGCATGATATAAATGTGATACATGAAAAGCTTTAAATATAGACTCAATCAGTCTTCTTTTTTATGTTTACTCAGAAAGAAAATATGTAGTTAATCAAGCAAGTATCAGGGAATGTAGTTAGTGGTCAAAACTAACATATTAATTGTATTATTATAAAAAAATCTCTCTCTCTTCCTCTCAATCTGTTTGTCAGTCTTCCCTTACTCTCTCACTCTTTGTCTCTTTCACTTATTCAATACTCATTGAATGGGACTCACCCAATCTTGAAAATGCCACTTTTTACATGAAAACAATCTGGAAAGAAACTGAAGGGAATAACTTTTCTTAAGACTCAAGAGTGAAAAAGCATGGAAAAGCACAAATACCAACCTTGAAAGATTTTAATTACATTAACATTGATTGGGATAATGGCAATTTAATTATAGGAATGCTTCCCTGGTAGCTCAGCCGGTAAAGAATCTGCCTGCAATGCAGGAGACCCAGGTTTGATTCCTGGGTTGGGAAGATCTGCTGGAGAAGGGATAGGCTACCCACTCCAGTTATTCTTGGGCTTCTCTTGTGGCTGGTAAAGAATCCTCCTGATATGTGGGAGAACCTGGGTTCGATCCCTGGGTTGGGAAGATCCCTGGAGAAGGGAACAGTTACCCACTCCAGTATTCTGGCCTGGAGAATTCCATAGACTGTATAACCCAAGGGGTCACAAGAGTTGACATGACTGAGCAACTTTCACTTTCAGTTATAGAAAAGAATTAAAATTCTGTCCTCAAGTCACACTGATTTTTTTTGTTTCTAAGAGTTTCTTTGGCTAGTCTTTATGGAGAGAAGTTCTTTGGGTTTTGCTCTCTATCTTTTTAATTTTTTTCCTGGAAACTTTCCTAAAAATTCAGCCAACTATGATAAATCAGATTGAAGCTGGGAAACATCTCAAATCTAGTTATCAACTTATTATTTGATTTGAAATGCTCAAGAGAATATGCTGTTTATGAAGGGAAACAATGCAACCATCTGACTTTGGGAAAGAAGATTTTTTTAAGAATGCAAAGGGCCCTGAGGAGCGTTGATTGGAATTATATACAGTATGAGAAATCTACTGAACACAAGTAAAGAATTGAGCATTTAGAAAACAATTGGAAAGGCTAGCATTGAAATTCAACAGAGACAAGCAGTAATCACAGCACTGAATTTAGAATGAAAGAGTTGAATATGAAATAAAATACAAGAACACTCACTAAAATACCATTAAAGGCAGTGCTTATAATTGAAGGGTCTTAAAATTTTCTACTGTCCATGACACAGTTTATTTTAAAATACCTAAAGCATCATGTACTTCAACTTTGCAATGAAGTGAGTATTCCTTTATGTGTTAGTATTAGAGAGTGGAAATACCTGTTGTCTGTTATCTGATTAAACATTAATTTTGTGAAATGTACTCACTCAAGGGAAATATATGCAAGATATCTGGATCTTTAAAGAAGGTTGGACTTTTCTAAGAAATATTTTGTAACTATGAGTAATGACCTTCGGTATGAAAATTAAAAAAAAACTAGTTGGTTAACTGGTAACCGTTGGATGGAATTGAAATTTTTTTCTCTTATAAATTAGTTTTAGTTGCATTTGTTAGAATAGATTTGGCTTCATGTTGATATCATATATAATCTATATCATATAATTATATATTATAATAGACTATATTAAATTATGCTATTATTATATATAGTTATATTACAAACATAAGTACATAGTAGGACATGATGAAGAGCTTCCCTTGTAGCTTAGCTGGTAAAAAATCCACGTGCAATGCAGAGGACCCCGGTTCGATTCCTGGGTTGGTAAGATCCCCTGAAGAAGGGATAGGCTACCCATTCCAGTATTCTTGGAATCCCCTGGTGGCTCAGGCAGTAAAGACTCCACCTGCAATGTGGGAGATGTAGTTCAGTCGCTGGGTTGGGAAGATCTCTTAGAGAAGGGAATGGCAACCCACTCCAGTATTCTTGCCTGGAGAGTCCCCATGAGCCGAAGAGCCTGGTGGGCTACAGTCCATAGAGTCGCAAAGAGTTGGGCAAGACTAAGCACAGCACAGGACAGGACAGGACAGGACGAAACTGGAGAAAGAAAATAGTTTAATATGACAGCTCAGAATCTCCCTTCACACTTTAGTCCTTTCCTTCTTTTAAATCACACTGTATTCTATTTGATTTTGATTTTGATTTATAGCCTATCTTTATCCCTAAGGCATTTTAAACATATGTATTCTATAGTATCTTTGAGACTTTTTTTAGCCAAATTCTTAGTAGATACCGTCTGGCACTCCACTGTAGGTTACCTCCGCCTATGGTTTGTCATTTTTACAAGGGATTGCCTTAACTCTGAGGACTCTGTGGAGTCTGAGTTGGAGGAAATTCCCTGCAGAGTGGTGATGTATTTGCTTTGATAGCAAGTTCCATAGATTTTACCAGTATGAGACTAACTTTTATAATCAGTTTCACATCATGCCAGGATATAAATTTGATCACAAAATTCAAACATGTCACAACCTGTGGCTTTGTCTGCTCATAGGAGATTTCACCCCACCTCCAGAATGTCAGGAAAGATACACTGAATCTCCTGAGCAGATGCAAGAGTCTTCACTCAAGTTCCCCATCTTACAGAAGCCCAGATTCTTCCTCCTATCCTTGTATGAGTGTCAGAGATCCAACTCCTGGGGCTAGGTTCCTATAATCAAGAGTGCTAGGTCCCGGTTTGCTGGGACATTGGCTAATTTGCTCTGGCTTTCATCTCTGGTACAAGCATTTGGACTTTCCTTTTCTTCTTTTTAACCTCAGTATTTACATATATAAATTGTTGAAAGATTGTGCTAATATGCATTTAGATTTGTATTTCTACTAAGAGGAGGCCTCTGTTAGATCCATCTTTTATGTCACTGAAATCAGAAGTCTCCTTCCCCACTCTTTGATGATGGAGATTTTCATGGAGAAGCTGTCATAAAGGAAAGAGAAACTCCCCAAGATTTTATTCAAAGTTGTCACAAAGTAAGCATTTAAACCCCTTTAAAATTTTAAGAAAATATGCACATGAGAAAATCTCGTCTAAGAAAAGCTTATTTCGATGTGGCAACAGCTCTTGATCTGACATGTTTTTCTTCTGCCAAGGGGAGGATATTGTGCTATGGGAATGTAACAAATGTGAATTGTTGGTATAAGTTAGCCAATCTAAGATTTGGACTCAGAAGGGACAGTTTCATCATTCTTGTGTGTGTGCTCAGTCGCTCAGTCATGTCCAACTCTTTGTGGCCCCACAGACTGTAGCCCACCAAGCTCCTCTGCCCATGGGATTCTGCAGACAACAATACTGGACTGGGTTGCCACTTCCTACTCCAGGGATTCGCTCAGCATTCTCATCAAGGGCCTATTATGCATCCCTTAACCCAACAAGAACCAGAATGCAAAAGGAAATGAAGCAGAATGTCAGCAACAGAGGATTATTATGGGGGCAACAAAGGATTATAGGGTGCTAGATTAGGATCTGAACTTTCCTTTAGGGAGTGTGTGCGTGCTTGCACAGTCGTGTCCGACTCTTTTGCAACCCCATGGACTGCAGCACTCCAGGCTCTTCTGTCCATGGGATTTCCCAGGCAAGCATACTGGAATGGGTTGCCATGTCCTCCTCCAGGGGATATTCCCCACCCAGGGATAGCACCTACTTCTCCTGTCTCCAACACTGGCAGGTGGATTCTTTACCACTACACCACCTGGGAAGCCCTTAGGGAGTAGACAGCTGCAGCCAACTACCACTAATATATCAGCGAAGCATCAGAGCCACACAGAGTCAACAGCAACAGATCAAAGAACCAGGCTGGTAAGCAGAGACCAGGGTCTGATACCAGGTGTGAGTGACAAAGCAGAGTAGCCAGCCATCAGGAGTGCCTCCAGGAGGCAAATCTGTTCTGACAGCCTACCAGGATGGTGAACAATTCCTGAAGATATATTCCAGTCTTTGACTCCACCCTAATGCTTAGAGTGGGAAGATCCTTGGGCCTGTCTGTACCTTACATCAACAACACAGTTTCTTTTGCTTCCCCAAGATCACCACCAAAGCCCAGGCACCCAAAATGTACCTCAGCAGCATTGCTCCTGTGCACAAGCTAGGAAAGCACTTTTTTTCATATTCAATATCTTTTCATCACTGAAAGAGAAAAAGACTTGTATCCAGCATTTTTTTTTTAAATTAAGGTTTGTTTCTTATTTTTTTAGCTGTGCTGGATCTTAATTGAAGCATGCAGGATCTTCGATGTTCATTGCGGCCCATGGGATCTTTTAGCATGCAAACTCTTTTGTGCGATGTAGGATCTAGTTCCCTGACAAGGGATTGAACCCGGGCCCCCGGCATTAAGAGCATGGAGTCTTAGCCACTGGACCACCTGGGAAGTTCCTATCCAGCAAATTTTTCATTAAAATGAAATATATCACTTCTAGTAATCATACATACGTGCCTAACCCTTGCTGCATGTATGAACAAAAGAATATATTTATATCAAAGCCAGAGGAAATCGTATAGAGCATAATGGCGAACATCTGCACTAAGAGAAGTAATTTAGGTCCAAAACTTGACGGGGCTTTGTTAAGTTTGTACTTTAGGCAGTAGAATAACAAATATGGCAGAGCACGTGCTAGAATCAAGTTTGCTGACTCTCAGTTCAGTTGTCCTCCTAGAAGAGGATATAATTTCAGTCTACTGGTAGGGCTGAGTTAATCATGATCTTTAGCTATTGACACAGTATCATCTTTGGTCCATATAAAGCCCTTAATTATTGTTTCTGAGTTATAATCACCATACAATATTATATTAGTTTCAGGCTCTGTTTTATTCTTGATCCCCACTCCATTTCCCTTCCTCTGTCTAAGAACTCAGTCCAATGTGACCAATACATGACCTTGACTGCGTAAATTTCCCTTGCATCCTGTCAAAGTGTGTATGAATGCTTTTAATTTCCCAAGACTCTATGGGTATGTTCTAGTCCTTACTCCTTTTCCTAAAATCTGCATTTTAAAACTAAGCTTGGGGTTCATGTACTGCCAATTCATTGCTTTTAAACGTTGCGTAGCATTACATGATAAATATCGACCATGCTCTGATTATCCACTCTCCCGATAATAGAATCTAAGATTCTCAATTTGTGAGGCATCAATTTGTTTTCAATTAATGTGTTTTCTATCTCTGAAATTCAAACAATCACTACAATCTACAGTCAGATCCTATAGTTCAGTGGGGTACATATCCTCATGATGTATAAGGTAGATATTTTACAGGTTTCTTGTTTGCACCTTATGAAATCTTTTGCTCAATACTCCATTTCCTAAATACACTACTAACAGCTGATAACATAGAAATGTTGGTTACAGAAATTTAGGCTATATGTACATCATATCCAAAGGGAAGGGAATAGAGATTTTCTGTAAGGTCAGAAATATGTTTTGGAGCACATTTGTGAGTGGCAGTTAGCACTACCTTTATTGGTTCACAATAGAAAATAGCTTTATAATGTGTGGGTATATCATTTACCAATTAAAATTCTAAAAATATAAGTCAATTATTTCCTTGATGATTTTAGTCACAGTAAATAATGAGAAAGTATTCACAGAACAATGAGTGGGAGGAAATATTCAAAGCAAACCACAAACCAGTAATCCAGTATCCTAAAGACTGAATATTACTAAATGCTTCAGCGACCCTCAATTGATTCTCTTAGTTCAGTTACATTTTGAAGTCTGATCGTGTATTCTGTCCAATATATATCATGCACTTTTAACTTATTTTTAATACTGAAACTTAGAGAAGGAAAGTTAGGACATAAGGCATTCAAGAGATTGAGATGAATGGGGACTCTGGACAAGACAGGCAGCATGGCAAGCTAAGAATTATGTCATACATATTTAAGAGCTACATTAAAATGCAGCCTGAACCCCAAGCAGAGACTGTGAGGAGAGCTGAGTGCTAAATGGAACCCCTTGTTTAATTGATGTATGACTCAGGTTAGTCATCTAACCTCTTAAGAATATCTTGTTCCTCTGGTAAAAAAAAGAGAAGGAACATATCGTACTTCACATGGCATGCTGTGATCATAAGACCCAGTAACACTACAGCCCTTAGAGGAAAATGAACTTCAGTGTTTTAATCTTCATATAGAATGTTTCAACACTGAAGCTGATGTGCTGACCACCAAAGAAGGAAACATGAATACTATGGAAACTGGTGAGGCAGGCTTTTGAGAATTTTCTCTCATAGTTAGATTTCTTTCTACTGCAATTGAAGTATTGTGGCTTGAGAATAATTAAAATAGAAGAGTATTTAAAAGTCAAAAGAAAATGATTTAACTAGCTTACTAGGCTAATACACACTGAGTCATCAACCAAGAAGCATTGTTGGGATCTTTGGAATCTGGAATGTAGTATGCACAGTCACAGGCATGGGAGCCACCCCACCAAAGCTTCCATAAACAGCAGAATAAGCTGAGGTTGTCCAGACCAAAAAAATCCATATATCCACCCATTGAAATATGGACAAACATGCATGTGCACACACACACACACACACACACACACACACACAAGAATCAGAGAACAAAATCAGGTTCAAAAAAAAAAAAAATACCTTAAAAGAACTGAGAGAAAGTTGCTAGCAGTAAAAATGATGTGTGAGTAAATTGATACAGCCATATATCAAGAGAATGGTATGGAGATTGCTTTGGAATAAAATTGCTATACGACCCAGCAATCCCATTACTAGGCACATACCTTGAGGAAACCAAAATTTAAAAAGACACATGTACCCTAGTGTTCATTTCAGTTCTATTTACAATAGCTAGGACATGGAAGCAACCTAGATGTCCATTGATAGTTGAATGGATAAAGTTGTGGTACATGTATATAATGGAATATTGCTGCTACTGCTGCTGCTAAGTCGCTTCAGTTGTGTCCGACTCTGTGAGACCCCATAGATGGCATCCCATCAGGCTCCACTGTCCCTGGGATTCTCCAAGCAAGAGCACTGGAGTGGGTTGCCAATTCCTTCTCCAATGCATGAAAGTGAAAAGTGAAAGTGAAGTCGCTCAGTCGTGTCCAACTTATTACTCGGCCATTAAAAGAAACACATTTGAGTCAGTTCTAATGAGGTGCATGAACCTAGATAGAGCCTATTATACAGAGTGAAGTAAGTCAGAAAGAGAAAAGCAAATATCATATACTAATGCATATATATGGAATCTAGAAAGATGGTACTGATGAACCTATTTGCAGAGCAGCAATAAAGACAAACAAAGAGAACAGACTTCTGGACGTGGCTGGGGGTAGGGGGGCAGGAAGGAGAGGGTGAGACCTGTGGAGACAGTAACATGGAAATATACATTACCAAATGTAAAATAGATAGCCAATGGGAATTTGGCATATGACTCAGCGAACTCAAGCCAGGCTTCAGTAACATCCTAGAGAGTGGGATGGGGAGGGAGGTGTAGGGAAGGGGAGGGAGGGAGGTATTCAAGTGGAAGAGGGCATAGGTAAACCAATGACTGATTCATGTTGATGTTTGGTAGAAACCAATGCAATACTGTAAAGCAATTATCTTTCAATTAAAAATAAATAATTTTTTTTAAAGCAAAAAAAGAAAAAAATGATATGAGAAATGGTACAAGGCTTAGAGGACCAATCCAGGAGATCTAGTGCAAATTTGAAACAAATTTCAAAAGAAAAGCATGAAGAAATGAACATAAAATAATACAAAAATATCTGCCAGTAAAAATGAATTGAATTTGAAAATTTAAGAGGACTTTTCTTAAAATTTAAGATAGAATATCCATTTCTAGGTCTATCTTAGCAAAACTTTTAAAGTTTAAATAATAGAAAGCCAATACAAATCCAAAAAAATTAAAAGCCATAAAAATAGGAAAAACTAAACCAACTTACCTGCAAAAAAATTAAGTGACAGACCATAAATATAAAGGGAAAGGGAGAAAGTATAAGAATTCATCTTACAGGGGGTATATAAAGAGAAAAACAAATATTGTATATTAACAAATAAATGTGGAATCCAGAAAAATGGTACAGATAAATGTACTTGCAAAGCAGAAATAGAGACACAGATGTAGAGAACAAAACTATGCTTATCAAAGGGGGAAATGCGAAAGTGAAATGGGAGGTTGGGACTGACATATATACACTACTGTGTAGAAGGCAATGGCACCCCAGTCCAGTACTCTTGCCTGGAAAATCCCATGGACAGAGGAGCCTGATAGGCTGCGGTCCATGGGGTCTCGAAGAGTCGGACACAACTGAGCGACTTCACTTTCACTTTTCACTTTCATGCATTGGAGAAGGAAATGGCAACCCACTCCAGTGTTCTTGCCTGGGGAATTCCAGGGACGGGGGAGCCTGGTGGGCTGCTGTCTATGGAGTCGCAGAGAGTCAGACACAACTGAAGCAATTTAGCAGTAGCAGCAGCATGTATAAAATAGCTAACTAAAAAGAACCTACTGTGTGGCACAGAGAACTCTACTCAGTGCTCTGTGGTGACCTAAATAGGAAGGAAATCCAAAAAAACAGTGTATAACTATATATATGCGTGTGTGTGTGTATGCATATATATATGATTCACTATATGAAACTAACACAGTATTGTAAATCAACTATATTCCAATAAAAATGTTTAATTAAAAAGATAAAATAATTTTACCAGTTATGATTAGAGAAACACAATTCAGAAGTGTTTTTCATTTTAAAGGTAATAATAAATAGAATAAAAAGAGGGTGCATGCCTCTCAAATCACTAGAGATGAAAAAAACAAATTATGCTCAGAGAAAAATAAAAGCAAAAAAATTTTAAACTAAAGAAATGACAAAAGAATATCAGAATGATGTCAGATTGCTCCCCTACAGTACTGGAACCTAGAAAAAAGAAGAATAACATGCACAAATTAAGAAGAAAAGACTAAGTGGAGGTTCTTCCATCAAGCTTAGATAACAGGTAAATAGATAGATTAGATGATAGGTAGGTAAGTAGATGAAGAGATAGATGGATAGACAGATAAATAGCTAGACAGATAGCTATTATGTTATTAATATAAGGGCATATTTAGGTAGGAACACTGTTCTAGGAAAAGGGAAATAAAAATAAATGCATGTTTGAAAAATGCATGTATATAATTATACTTATTTATTAATACAAATTATATTTTTGTTTATAAGTGTAAATTAATGCATAGAATCCTCAAAGGACATTTTATGAAAAGTCATTGATTTTTTATATTGTCTCAAGAAATATAAAATATGAATATGTTAATAACCAAGAAATAAGTTGAAAGTTGTTTTATAAGAATTACTTAGAAGACCCCAAAACATATAAAGGTAAAATAATGAAATTATAGAAAACAGAGAAAATTAGCATAGCTTCCTTGTATAGACAACAAATCCTGACTAAACAGAAGGCAGTTATAAATTAGGATTCTTCAAATTAAAAATTTCATTAAAAGCCACTACTATGAAAATGAAAAAAGTAGTTATAGTCAGGGTATAAATATGGATATTTGAGAAAACACTTGTACCTAGAATACATAAAGGACACCATCAAATCAATGATAATAAATATGTAAATAAATGGGCAAAGACTTGAAAAGATACTTCTTAAAAGATAATAAATGTATCTCCAACAAGCAAATGTTGATGGGCATAATTAGTCATCAGCGAAATGCAAATTAAAGCCACAGTGAGATTTCACTTCACACCCACAGGAATAACCAAAAGACTGATAATACTAAGGTTTGGTGATGATGTGTGATTGTCAGTCTTACTCATCCTGTTAAAATGATGCAATCACTTTGCAAAATAGTTTGGCATTTCATACAAAGCCTCACTTATGAGCCCAAAACTTACTTTTAGGTGAAAATACATGAGAAACAAAAGAATATTTCTACAATAGCAGATGAACACGAATATATAGAACCATTTTATTCACAACAGACAAAAACAGAAAGAGCCTAAATGTCCATTGACTCATAAATGAATAAAGCAGCAGTAACATATCTATATGATGAAGTATTACTCAATATTAAAAAGGTAGTTATTAATATAAGTGAGGCAGAATTTGCCAGGCAGTCAATGTAGAACTCTGAGATCTTGGTCTTGTCTTCAGTAAACATCTCACTCCATTAACCTAAAACTATATCTTTGTCCCAGTTCAGTTCAGTTCACTTCAGACACTCAGTCTTGTCCGACTATTTGCAACCCCATGAATCACAGCATGCGGGGCCTCCCTGTCCATCATCAACTCCCAGAGTTCACTCAGACTCATGTCCATTGAGTCGGTGATGCCATCCAGCCATCTCATCCTCGGTTGTCCCCTTCTCCTCCTGCCCCCAATCCCTCCCAGCATCAGGGTCTTTTCCAATGAGTCAACTCTTCACATGAGGTGGCCAAAGTACTTGAGTTTCAGCTTCAGCATCATTCCTTCCAATGAACACCCAGGACTAAACTCCTTTAGGATGGAGTGGATGGATCTCTTGCAGTTTCTCCAACACCACAGTTCAAAAGCATCAATTCTTCGGCGCTCAGCTTTCTTTGTGGTCCAGCTCACACATCCATACATGACTACTGGAAAAATCATAGCTTTGACTAGGCGGATCGTTGTTAGCAAAGTAATGTCTCTGCTTTTTAATATGCTGTCTAAGTTGGTCATAGCTTTTCTTCCAAGGAGTAACCGTCTTTTACTTTCACGGCTGCAGTCACCATCTGCAGTGATTTTGGAGCCCTGAAAAATAAAGTCTGTCACTCTTTCCACTGTTTCCCCATCTATTTGCCATGAAGTGATGGGACCAGATGCCATGATCTTAGTTTTCTGAATGTTGAGTTTTAAGCCAACTTTTTCACTCTCCTCTTTCACTTTCAGCAAGAGGCTTTTTAGTTCTTCTTTGCTTTCTGCCATAAAGGTGGTGTCATCTGCATATCTGAGGTTATTGATATTTCTCCCACAATCTTGATTCCAGGTTGTGCTTCATCCTATCCAGTATTTCTCATGATGTACTCTGCATTTAATAAGCAGGGTGACAATATACAGCCTTGATGTACCCCTTTCCCTATTTGGAACTAGTCTGTTGTTCCATGTCCAGTTCTAACTGTTGCTTCTTGACTTGCATACAAATTTCTCAGGAGGCAGGCCAGGTGGTCTGGTATCCCCATCTCTTTAAGAATTTTCCACAGTTTGTAGTGATCTACACAGTCAAAGGCTTTGGCATAGTCAATAAAGCAGAAGTAGATGTTTTTCTGGAACTCTTTTGCTTTTTTTTATGATCCAATGGATGTTGGCAATTTGACCTCTGGTTCCTCTGCCTTTTTTAAATCCAGCTTGAACATCTGCAAGTTCACAGTTCACATACTGTTGAAGCCTGGCTTGGAGAACTCTGAGCATTACTTTGTTAGCACATGAGATGAGAGCAATTGTGTGGCAGTTTGAACATTCTTAGGCATTTCCTTTATTTGGGATTGGAATGAAGCTGACATTTTCCAGTCCTTTGTCCCGAATTGCTGGAGTTCCTTGTTCTAATAAATTATCAGAACTCAGATCCAGGGAAGGGCAGTACTTCACTTCTGTTCCATATGCCTGAGGGAAAACCAACTGGTGATCATTAATCTTAACTCCATACATCTGGTCCATTGTAAAATGGCCAGGGGGCATGAAAAAGGGTGGTGACTTAATCTGAGGATCAGGAGAAGCCATAAATAGGTTAAGTTACACATTTTGACTTTTGAACTGATTGGTTAGAAATAACATGATTTAAAGGTCTGCTAAGTCACTTCAATTGTGTCTGATTCTGTGTGACCCCATAGACAGCAGCCCACTAGGCTGCTCTGTTCCTGAGATTCTCCAGGCAAGAATACTGGAGTGGGTTGCCTATTCCTTCTCCAATGCATGAAAGTAAAAAGTGAAAGTGAAGTCATTCAGTCGTGCCAACTATTAGCGACCCCATGGACTGCAGCCTATCAGGCTTCTCTGTCCATGGGATTTTCCAGGCAAGAGTACTGGAGTGGGTTGCCATTGCCTTCTCCGATTTAAAGGTCGGAGCCAACCAAAAACATACAGATGAATACTGGCAAAGATATAAAACTGCTGCTGTTGTAGTATGGGAAACAAACTCACTCAAAAGGACAATGCAAGTAATGGAGTGCAGTTTATTACACACAGTTTATTACCCAAGGCAGAGTCTTCTCTTAGCCAAGGACCCCGACCAGTTTTTGCAAAAACATTATACACCCTAAGTGTATGTACTCAAACATACCTCTCCAAATTCCTTGAAACTAATCTAGACAAAGTAAAAGAGAAATACAATCAAAGTTAACTGGAGGTTCATGTGCCTTAAGCCTAGGTAGTTAAGCAGGAGGTTCATGTGCCTTAAGCCTAGGTAGTTAAGCAGTGGACAATTTTCAACAGGCCTGTGGTCATACTCTGATAAGCATAATAGAATTTAGGACTCTCTTCTGTTGCAGAGATAATTAGTGCACTCCTTTAGGCTAAAGACAGTCTAGGTAAGAGTCTTGAGGCTCTTGCATCCCATGGTTGGAGGGGTGGGGGGCGGGTCTGGTTTTCTGGTGGTATGCCATTTCCATAGACACTGGGTGCAGAGTTCAGAGTCCATAGAGAGGGGGACCATGCATGTAGCCCAATGTTCACAGCCCAGCCTAACATGGATTCCTGCTTTCAAGATGGAGCCTGTTCTGTCTGTTTCCTCCGTCACTGTAATCTCTGCCTTTGGGGGACTCTTTACCCCCTCTCAGTGTTTATTCTGAAAACTTTGTACTTTCCTCCTCTGTAATAAACCCATGAGTGTGTGCATGTTCTTGGATTCCATTCTTGAGCTCCGCGAACAAGAATGCAGATTCCCATTTCATAAGCAACATGGATAAAACTCAAACCATTATATTGAGTGAAAAAAGCCAGACACAGCATGCAGCATTATGAATAATTTCATTTATGAGGTTCAAGGGTGGGCTGGAACAAGACATAAGGGATCTCTTTAGGGTGGCAGAAATGTTCTACTGGGGTGATAGTTGTAAGAATGTATTAATTTGTCTAAACACATTGAACATTGTACTTAAGATCTGAACAGATTTACTGTATTTAAATTATACCTCAATAAAACTGAGTTTAAGAAAAAGAACACATGAAAAAAATATGAAGTAAAATTCGCAGGTATATTCCTGCTACAAGAAAATTTACAGAATGTTTTGCAGTTAAGATACATGAATCTACAAGAATTGAAGTGATAAAATTAACGATGGTTTTAGTGAGCACTTATTAGGTGCCTTCTATGTCCAAAGAATAGCAAGAAGAGATAAGAAAGACTTCTTCAGCGATCAATGCAAAGAAATAGAGGAAAAGAACAGAATGGGAAAGACTAGAGATCTCTTCAAGAAAATTAGAGATACCAAGGGAACATTTCATGCAAAGATGGGCTCGATAAAGGACAGAAAGGTCTGGACCTAATAGAAGCAGAAGATATTAAGAAGAGGTGGCAAGAATACACAGAAGAACTCTACAAAAAAGAGCTTCATGACCAAGATAATCAAGATGGTGTGATCACTCATCTAGAGCCAGACATCCTGGAATGTGAAGTCAAGTGGGCCTTAGAAAGCATCACTACGAACAAAGCTAGTGGAGGTGATGGAATTCCAGTAGAGCTATTTCAAATCCTTAAAGATGACTCTGTGAAAGTGCTGCACTCAATATGCCAGAAAATTTGGAAAACTCAGCAGTTACCACAGGATTGGAAAAGTCAGTTTTCATTCCAATCCCAAAGAAAGGCAATGCCAAAGAATGCTCAAACTACCACACAATTGTACTCATCTCATACACTAGTAAAGTAATGCTCAAAATTCTCCAAGCCAGGCTTCAGCAATACGTGAACCATGAACTTCCAGATGTTCAAGCTGGTTTTAGAAAAGGCAGAGGAACCAGAGATCAAATTGCCAACATCCGCTGGATCATGGAAAAAGCAAGAGAGTTCCAGAAAAACATCTATTTCTGCTTTATGGACTATGCCAAAGCCTTTGACTGTGTGGATCACAACAAACTGTGGAAAATTTTGAGAGAGATGGGAATACCAGACCACCTGACCTGCCTCTTGAGAAATCTGTATGCAGGTCAGGAAGCAACAGTTAGAACTGGACATGGAACAACAGACTGGTTCCGAATAGGAAAAAGAGCACGTCAAGGCTGTATATTGTCACCCTGCTTATTTAACTTATATGCAGAGTACATCATGAGAATCACTGGACTGGAAGAAACACAAGCTGGAATCAAGATTGCCAGGAGAAATATCAATAAGCTCAGATATGCAGATGACACCACCCTTATGGCAGAAAGTGAAGAGGAACTAAAAAGCCTCTTGATGAAAGTGAAAGTGGAGAGTGAAAAAGTTGGCTTAAAGCTCAACATTCAGAAAATGAAGATCATGGCTTCTGGTTCCATCACTCCATGGCAAATAGATGAGGAAACAGTGGAAACAGTGTCAGACTTTATTTTTCTGGGCTCCAAAGTCACTGCAGATGGAGACTGCAGCCATGAAATTAAAAGACGCTTACTGCTTGGAAGAGAAGCTATGACCATTCTAGATAGCATATTCATTACTTTGCTGACTAAGGTCCGTCTAGTCAAGGCTATGGTTTTTCCTGTGGTCATGAGGGACTGTGAAGAAAGCTGAGCACCGAAAAATTGATGCTTTTGAACTGTGGTGTTGGAGAAGACTCTTGAGAGTCCCTTGGACTGTAAGGAGATCCAACCAGTCCATTCTGAAGGAGATCAACCCTGGGATTTCTTTGGAAGGAATGATGCTGAAGCTGAAACTTTGGCCACCTCATGCGAAGAGTTGACTCATTGGAAAAGACTCTGATGCTGGGAGGGATTGGGGGCAGGAGGAGAAGGGGACGACAGAGGATGAGATGGCTGGATGGCATCACTGACTCGATGGACGTGAGTCTGAGTGAACTCCGGGAGTTGGTGATGGACAGGGAAGCCTGGTGTGCTGCGATTCATGGGGTTGCAAAGAGTCGGACACAACTGAGCGACTGAACTGAACTCAACTGAACTGATGCACCAAGTGCTGTACTATGCTTTTTCTCAACATAAGCCCTTTTAATCCTGATAATGACGACATTATTGGTCCTCTACCCCCATTTTCTCCTCCCAGCCTTCTGATTTTGTTCAAGGCCCCAGAAGTTTCCCACACAGCCTGTGCTTCAGGGAATCTGACTCCTTTCATTTCCACTGGGAGGGCCAAGGTTTATCTGATTCTCCTTGACAAGTATTGTTTCAAGAATGGGTGAGTGATCAGTTCTGAATGAATACAAAAGGAAATCTACAGAGAAACCTTTGGAAAAATGCTTTTACCATGAAAGTGGAAATGTTAATTTCTCAGTCATGTCCAGCTCTTTGCCACCAATGTAGCCCACCAGGCTCCTCTGTCCATGGAATTTGCCAGGCAAGAGTACTGGAATGTATAGCCATTCCCTTCTCCAGTGGATCTCCCCAACCCAGGGATAGAACACTGGTGTCTGCATTTCAGGCAAATTCTTTACCTGAAATGAGCCACCAGGGAAATAGAGCAAGGCATATGAAATCACCATCCTTCTTCCTCTTGACATTGTCATATCTGGATGCAACGCCTAGAATCACTGAAACCACCATGCCGACTTGAAGCCATTGGGTAGTTCAGTTCAGTTCAGCTGCTCAGTCGTGTCCGACTCTTTGCGACCCCATGTATCATTTCTTCCAAAGAAATCCCAGGACTGATCTCCTTCAGAATGGACTGGTTGGATCTCCTTGCAGTCCAAGGGACTCTCAAGAGTCTTATCCAACACCACAGTTCAAAAGCATCAATTCTTCGGTGCTCTGCCTTCTTCACAGTCCAACTCTCACATCCATACATGACCACAGGAAAAACCATAGCCTTGACTAGACGGACCTTAGTCAGCAAAGTAATGTCTCTGCTTTTGAATATACTATCTAGGTTGGTCATAACTTTTCTTCCAAGGAGTAAGTGTCTTTTAATTTCATGGCTGCACTCACCATCTGCAGTGATTTTGGAGCCCCCCAAAATAAAATCTGACACTGTTTCCAATGTTTCCCCATCTATTTCCCATGACGTGATGGGACCAGATGCCATGATCTTCATTTTCTGAATGTTGAGCTTTAAGCCAACTTTTTCACTCTCCTCTTTCACTTTCATCAAGAGGCTTTTTAGTTCCTCTTCACTCTCTGCCATAAGGGTGGTGTCATCTGCATATCTGAGCTTATTGATATTTCTCCCGGCAATCTTGATTCCAGCTTGTGTTTCTTCCAGTCCAGTGTTTCTCATGATGTACTCTGCATATAAGTTAAATAAGCAGGGTGACAATCTACAGCCTTGACATACTCCTTTTCCTATTTAGAACCAGTCTGTGGTTCCATGTCCAGTTCTAACTGTTGCTTCCTGACCTGCATACAGATTTCTCAAGAGGCAGGTCAAACAGCCTAAATGACAGAGTTATTAGTAGTTACTCCTTTACAAATGAAGATGTTTGATAACCTGCCTGAGGTGACACAGTAAGTGGTAAGATCAGGCTATGTCTCTGGATCTATCTCATTCTGAAGTTAATGTTCTCCAACACTCCCTATACCCTCTACTTAAGTTTATCAGAGCTGCCATAAACTGTAGATGTCCATAAAGCTTTACAAATCATAGTCCACTGTTTATTTTACTACCTCATGTTGGAAAATATTCATGTAATTAAATTTGGGTGAGGACAGAATTAACTTGCAGCTGCTATTTTGTCTTTTCCAGAAGGTCCATCTCTTAATGTCTTCTCTCTGCATGATCAGTGAGCCTGAAGTGAAATAACAACCTTTCTTGAGCTCTGCAGACTGTATTAAGCTTGCTCTTTTTTTGCGCTTCTTGCCTCAGATCCAAGCCTGCCCCTATGAGATGCTATCAACATCCTCTTTTATTCTAGCACATGGTGCCATGACTGGTACGGCAAAGATGATTAATGATCACGGAGAAGTTCTTGTGGAACTGTGGAAGGAAGGAAGGAGGGAGGAAGGGTGGGAGGGAGGCAAGAAGGAATTACAGTGGATGTATCACACTATAGTCGAACCCTGCAGACATTTCAAAAGGACAAATCAATCAATATCGTTATGCTCTCATCCTCTGAGTCTCAATGACATTTTGTTCCTTTCTTACTGCATCCACCTTCTGCCTTGTCTTATTTATTTATACTACCTTTCCTCCTTGCGCTTCCCAGGTGGCTCAATGGTAAAGAATCCTCCTGCCAAGGCAAAAGATTCGGATTTGTTCCCTGATCCAGGATGATCCCTTGTAGTACAACCTGGCAACTCACCCTAGCAGTCTCGCCTGGAAACTTTCATGGACAGAGCAGCCTGGTACGCTAGAGTCAACAGGGTTGCAGAGTTGGACCCAGCTGAGCACACATGCACTTTCCTCCTTATCCATAACCTCTGTGAGTTTGGGATTCATCAACTCCACTGATGACCCACAGAACCTAGCACAGCACCTTTAATTCAATAAAAGCATATGGAATGCATAAAATAATGTAAAGGGATCTTCTCAGTAATGGGAAGTCAGCATTTTAAAGGTAGCCTCATTGGAATCTGGTGGGATTTTTCTGAACCTCATTAATGATAGAACTGGGCTTCTGCCCTTCTCAATTTGGTATCTCCATGTTTTCGGAATTTCTACAGTCCTTAGTACCTGTACTTCAATACATAATACTTATATACAACAGTTTTGTATGTTTCCTGTTTAATAACTGTACATCTAGCCTCCTTTAAATGGCTGCAAGTCTGAAAGGAGAGCCTGGAATCCATGAGCTCTGGCCCACACTTCCTTTGAGAGTCGATTTCTCTGTTTCTATTCAAGAACTCCAACACGGAGCATTATCTTTTATGATGTCTGCCATGGTGCCTGGCTCAGTTAAATATTTGCCAGTCACTTGAATGCTTGAAGGAAGTAATGTTCATGCTGTTACCTCTTGACATTTTTAATGCCTCAGAAAAGTCATTCTGTGGTGGTGGAAATTATAGACGGAAAATGAGGAGGCCAATTTGGCCAGTGTGGTTCCTTGCATCACTGGGGAGCAGAGGTAAAAGACTACGTGTATTGAGGTAAAATTCATGCAGAATGTAGTTCTCCACAGTTAACTCAGAAAACAGAAAACAGTAGTACTGAAAGTATTTTTTAGAAAGTTACGAGGATACATTTGACTAAGGAACCTATGCAATTTCAGTAGGACTTTTGAAAATGATATTTTTCTGAGATACCCAGGCACCAGAAAAATAGATAAAGGGTAATGGGAGGTCAACCCTGGAGAAGGGAATAGCAACCTACTCCAGTATTCTTGCCTGGAGAATTCCATGGACAGAGGAGCCTAGTGGGCTACAGTCCATGGGGTCACAAAGAGTCGGATACGACTTTGCCTGTGTGTACTGAACTACAACTTCCTCCAGTTTTAAAGGAAAACTGGAGAAGGAAATGGCAACCCACTCCAGTGTTCTTGCCTGGAGAATCCCAGAATGGGGGAGCCTGGTGGGCTGCCATCTATGGGGTTGCAGAGAGTCGGACATGACTGAAGTGACTAAGTAGTAGTAGTAGTAGTAAGGAGAGGTCAAAAAGCTAGGTCTCAGAGGACAGTTACCTATTTTTACAAATTAATAAATTAAGATTTATTGAAACACAAATATATCCAGTTGCCTATGGCTGCTTCTGAGTAACAGAAATGAGTGGTAGCTGGAACACAGGCCCTGTGACCCATAAGCCTCAACATTTACTGTCTGGCCCTTTAAGAAAAAGGTCCCTAGTCTAAACTACAGATTAGTATCATTATTATGGGGTGGTTCCATCACAGTGAAGACACATGCTGGGAGATGTGCAAGAATTATATTTGACATGATTAGAATTAATCAAAAAGTTTCCACTAGCTTTGAGGGACAATTCCAAAGGTGTGGAGAGAGTAGACAAAGCATAAGCCTTTATTGAATTACCCGAAATGGAAATTTGTCTTTAAAATGCCAAGTCTTGTTTTTCTTCATTAGAAAACCATCGCTGATACATGTACAGTATGGATTCATCACAGCAGCAACATTCTAATTACAGGCTGTGAAGAGTTCTAATTGAAATAAGATTAATGAAGAGCCATGCCAGCCTCCTACAATATCACAATCTGTATGAACACTTAGCTTCTGTGAGTCATTTTCTGCCCCAAAATAACTCCGATTAAATAGTAACCTCCAAACTAATGGCAACATTTCCGTCCAGATTTCTTTTTATGTCTTGCATCATGTTGCAGCGTACAGCACATGAAGCAAGACTCATCTTCTGCCATCAGCTAATGTTGGTAAATGTCAGGCATTTAATAAAGTTAAAGGGCAAAAAAGTTTTAAAAATGTATTCTGCCTGGCAATCAGCCCTTGAGAAGCCTTGGCAAAACTTGCTGCTTTATTGACTGGATCAGAATGAGAAATTTTCTTATCAGGTTCTGGAAACATAACCCAAAGCCCTTAGATATTCTAAATCTCTATGAAGGATGTCCATATAGAATACATCTACATGGTTGCATTTGATTGTACCTATGTGTGTATTTTGGAGAAGGGAATGGCAACCCACTCCAGTATTCCTGCCTGGAGAATCCCACGGACAGAGGAGCCCGGCGGGCTACAGTCTATGGTGTCACAAAAGTCGGACACAACTGAGGGATTAATACACGCATGTGTGCATAGTTGGGGTTTCCCTGGTGGCACAGGTGGTAAAAAAAAAATGCAGGAGACATCAGAGACTCAGGTTCAATCCCTGGGTCAGGAAGATCCCTTGAAGGTGGGCATGGTGACCCACTCCAGAATTTTTGCCTGGAGAATTTCATGGACAGAGGAGCCTGGCGGGCTACAGTCCATAGGGTTGCAAAGAGTCGGACAAGACTAAGGTGACCTAGCAAGCATGCATGTATGTATTTAGGGATATTTTTGAAATATAATGGTGAGTGTTCTTGTGTATACCCCAAATGTGGACTTTGTGTAATAGCAATTTAAATTTAGGTGTTTGGGAGCCAGGGCACAGTTCCTAAAACGAGCTCTTGAGATGTCCCAGTTGCTCAGACAGAAGTATTGAATATTCTCTACATTGACCAAAGGGATGGAATCAGCAGAGCTGTGACAACTCTGCAAACGGATGAGGGGTCCGTGGTTGGGGGTCACCCAGTGTTCTTTAGGGAAGGAATGCCTTCTTTTCCTCAGTCTACCTTCTTTTCACCACTGGACTCAGAGATGGAAAGATGAGGTTTCTCTCCTGCTTTTGCCTCAGCTTCCCCTTTGAGTATGTTGCGAGGCGGAGGAAACTGTTAGAAATCGAAGAGAAAAGAAAAATTTGAAAATGCCACATTAGAACATTAAAGAAAAAGCCAAGTTTGCTAAGAAAAGGTGGTAGGGAATACTGGCAATGTCAAGTCTCTGCACTTATTGGGTTTCCACTTTAAGACAGACTTCAGAGCACTCCAGCAGAGGTATGGAGGGTGAACCTTAGAACTTTGTGGGTGTCTTCTTGTTTCCGTAAATACCATGGGACTGCTATCTCTGGCAGCTGTCTTAAATTCAGCAAGGAAAGAGCTGATTTTAATGTAATACGTAAAGTGAACAAATCAGGAGTGCTGAGTACCCTTCTACTCTAGAAGCAAATGTTAAAAGGTATATATATATATATATATATATATATATATATAGACAGAGAGAGAGAGAGAGAGAGAGAGAGAGAGAGAGAGAGAGAGAGAGAGAGAATGAGACAGAGAGAGAGAGCTGTTTTTAAAACCTCCAGTGCAAGGTGCCACAAGCCTGAGAAATTGTTTCCTCTGATCTCTTGGGTTTTAATGACTAGCTAGCAGCATTCAATTACAAGTTGGCCATTAACAAGAAACCTAATTGCTATTAGCAAACAGATAAACAACTCATATTGACATCACAAGTTGTTCAGAGGGCCATTTTAGAGTATCAAGTGAAATGAAGGTTTTCTTAAAAAAAATAGATAATTATGCATTTATTAAAAAGTATTGCCCTTCTATACATAGAAATATAGGAAGAGATCAATGGTGGTGAAATATCACA